>NC_133537.1:19514673-19815869 GCF_048544455.1 Silene latifolia | reverse complement strand
AACAATAGGCTAACAGCTTGTTCGTCGAAGCAAGGTACTTGACGGGTTTTGACGGTAGGAACCGTTTCGGGAGGAATGAAGTAGCAATCGTGAAAGATCTCGATTCCGGCTAACTTCCTCTCAAGATAATGCCAAGGTTCGGGAAATCCATGGAAGAGTTCTGAACTTCCTTCTTGAACGAAGTATCCATTTAAAGTGGGGAGATACGGTCTCATTTGGACTCCCACGTGCTTGCGATTTTGGACTTGAGCGAGCATTTCGAGAACTTCTTCAGTTGTGGGTTTGTATCCTAGTCCAAGTGGTATCCTTGTCGAGTTGCCTTTCTTGTATGGTGCGAAGGTGTTCTTCCGAATTGGGTTCAAAGGCATTCCCGGGGAAGTATCCCGAGATTTGAGTATGTGGTTGACCACCAAGTTGGAGTAGGGATTATAGTATAAGGGTGCCAACTCACTTTCTATGACATTCACACTTTGGAAGCCCCCAAGTTTGTATATGGGATCCGCAAGGACTTGATTGTTTGATTGCTTCTCGATTATTGCCTTGATGGGTGACGAAGTGATCGTCACAACTTTGCCATTTAGTGGGATCTTGATCTTTTGATGAAGGGTGGATGTTACCGCTTTAGAAGCGTGAATCCAAGGCCTTCCCAGAAGTATGTTGAATGAGGCTTCGATGTCCACTATTTGGAAGTTAACTTTTCGTTCGATTGGTCCCGTGGCTATGGTTAGGCTAGCAAGTCCAATCACTTTTCGTCGTGTACCGTCATATGCACGTACAACTTGATTTGTAGGAGTCCAATCCGACTCCTTCATGCCTAGTTTGTATGCCGTTTTGAGGGGTATGACGTTGACCGCGGAGCCATCATCTACCAAAGTCATTGGCACGTTCTTCTTTAGACAAATGACAGTGATGTATAGAGCAAGGTTGTGACTAGCGCCAAAAGGTGGCAAGTCTTCATCTGAGAAAGTAATAGGATTACTTAGCCTCGGTGATTCTTGGAAGACCAAGTTGACTACATCTTCAGGAGTGGAGTTATGTGCTACATTCAATTTGGCCAAAGCTTGCAGTAAAGCTTGGCGATGCGGGAATGAGCTTGCCACTAGTTGCAAGACTGAAAGATCAGCCTTGGTTTTTTGTAATTGCTTGAGCAAATGATCAGTGGGGTCATCTTCGTTGTCATTTGGTGCGATGACGTTGGTTGGACCGTTTTGAGTAGTGCTTTGATATGGGCGACCCGAACGAGTTAGGTGATCCACATCTTGGTCTTCTCCATTTTGGACTATTTCCTTGACTAAGGAGTTTTCAATGAGGTATTCGTCTTCATCGTCATCGGCCCAAACCCCATTGATTGCAGCTAGTTCCTTCATTCTCATGATATCACTTTCTAGTTGTATGATTTGATCGACTAGTTTATCGACCACAGTGACTACTTCTTGCATAGTGGCATTTTGAGAGAAGATCAATGGTACACGTTCTTTAGGCATTGCATTGGGATGGCTCAAGGCCGTTACCATGCTTTCTAGTTCCCACACTTGTCTATCTACACTCCTTGCCCATGCGATGAAGTCGGAAATGGTAGGGGAGATGGTAGAGTAGAGTCTTTCTTTCTCAATTGCATGAATTTCATTTTCGGTGGGAGAAATGAGGTGTGAGCAATCTAAGGTAGATTCGTCACTTGTAATCACTAGAACTCCAAGAGGATTCTGAGTGTTGTTGGGCTTACCTCCTGGTGGAATTGGAAGTCGACCATCTTCGATCATATCTTGAAGCACGTGTTTCCACTTGTAGCATTTTTCTGTGTCGTGCCCTTTGCCCCTATGGTATTCACAGTAGGAGTTTTCATCCCAGAACTCGGACTTCTTTTCGGGTTCGGGAGTAGGTCCAATGGGTTGGAGTTTACCTTGCTTCATTAGCCTTTTTAGAGCATTGGAGTATGTGTCCCCAAGGTTTGTGAACTTCCTTGGTGGGCTAGTTTTCTTGGATGGCTCGAGAAGGTTAACTTCGTCGGTCTTGCTAGTAGAGCCGTATGAACGACTTGTGGACCCTTGATATCCTCGACCTACCGTTTTGGACAAGAGTCCTTTACGGATGTCATCTTCAATTCGTGTCCCTAGTACGGTTAAGTCCTTGAAAGTCTTGATGTTTTGATATCTCAAGTGACTGGCATATATGGGTTTGAGATTATCCACGAACTTTTCCACGAGAGTAGCCTCATCCGGGCGTTCAACTAGTTGAGTACTAGTCTTCCTCCACCTACTTAGGAAGTCGGTGAATCCTTCTTTGTCATTTTGGGTAAGAACCTCTAGAGTACGCATGTTGACTTGGATCTCGGCATTATCCGCATATTGTTTCGAGAACTCGATCGCGGCGTCTTCCCAAGTAGCGACCTTTTTGTGATCTAAAGTGTAGAACCATTGCTTCGGAATGGTGTCAAGAGATGAAGGAAAGATCCTTAAGAACATCTCGGGTTTGATGCCTTTGATAGACATGTAGTCCTTGAAGGCACGGATGTGGTTCAAAGGGTTCTCATGTCCTTTAAACTTAGGGATATCCGTCATGCTAAAGTTAGTGGGCAATTTGGAATTGACGGCTTCATACTTGCGATTGTTTTCCCTATAAATATCATCCCCCTTAAGGTACATCAATTGCTCCTCTAGGTATTGGAGTCTTTTCTCAGCTGCGGTTGTCCCTAGGACAGAATTCTCATCTTTAGACTCGTCATCGGAAAATTGTAGCACTTCACCTTTAAGGGGAGGCAACCTTCCCTCTATATCAAAGATACGACCTTCGATAAGTTCAAGGCGGTCATAGGTTTGTTCCTGAGTGATTTGCATTTGGGTTATCGCGGCTAGGATTCGATCATTACTTTCTTGAATTTGCTGGAGGTTTGTTTCATCACTTGACCCAGGCATCTTGGAAACTGGATAAGAGATCGGCGACGAATCAAAACACGATCGACCATTCTATCACACTTACTAAAAGAAGAAAAGTTTTGACTCGTGAAGTGGGTGTGTGCCACTTGTGTTGAGTGAGTTTTGAAGAAAGACAAGGTCTTTGGAAATGTGTGTCCTAGCTAACTGTAGTGTAGTTGTAGGAGTGGACTCGAAGTGAGGTTTTGAAATGGGCTTGTGGCCCGAATTTTGACTTGACAAACGGACAGAGTTTTGACCGGATTTTGCGCTAATTAAAGGCCTACTTTTTCGAAATTCTTGTTTGAAAATGAGGATTTTGATTTTTTGAAAATTCGTCATGGTTTTGTTTAGAAGTGGTGATCACGTAAGGTTTACACATTTATACAAGCATTATAACGGGATGCTGAGTGCATTTAAAAGGGTTTTGGTTTAAAGGGTGGGTTGCCATACCGAACCATCAAACCCGAAGTCTGTGGAGAGGCTCGTGCCAAACAAGAGTAAGGCCGATTCCTAGTCCATTTCCTCAAGTAGTGAAGGCCCTTGATACAAACAAGAGTAAGCATCATGGTATGGATGACGTCAATCGCTATCCATCTTTGGGCCCAAATAAGAATTAGGACCGTTTAGACGGGACGATTGGTCGAATGGGTTGGGTTGGGCCTAGGAAGGCCGAATAAAACGGTCTAGGAAGACCGAGTTATGAAAACCGACAATTGTCTTGTACAAACTTATTCCCTAACCTTGTTCAAGTTTCACCCTTGCTACACGTAAGTGTATTATCCCCAGCGGAGTCGCCAAACTGTGGACAGCGGGCCGCCCACGGGGGCGCTTGGTGAGAAACGGGGAACAAGCGTTTGCATTTTGTATGGAGTCGCCACCAATTTTTATGGGAAATTGGAACCGTTCGAATACCTCGTGTCATGTCAAGACACAAAGTAGTGACATGAACACTAAGCAATCGTTACCCTTAGCATTCTATGTCTAGAATGACTCTCGTGGATGCCAATGAACACGGGTGCTCACGGAGATCTGGAGTAAGGGGTGAGGGTACGTATTAGGAAGCTCTTTTGATCGAACACCTAATCCCGCCCGCCTCGATAGCGGCCTCTACTAATGATTAGGGAAGTTATTCGTACTTGATATATCGTCGGTTATATGCATGCAATGCAACATCCAAGTTTTAATCCTAGCATGTGAGAAATAATACTAAGTCGGTTGACACGTAATTAGCATACAATTGGGTCGAAGTAGGAGTTAATGCTCATTTACATGTGAAAGCATACAAATGGCATAAGGAATAATGATAAATACAATAAAGAAAATTACAATAATGAAAATTACATCAATTACATCGGGATAGGCGATTTATGTCGAAAATACCTTTAAAACGGATAATTTGAAGAAAAAGGAATAAAAGAAACTAACGAACAGGAATTAGGTGATATTACGGATAATAGTTAGTTAATACGTAAACTAAACAAACTAGGTCAAGTCGAAACGGAGTTCGGGACAGAACTCATCTCGAACAGCGCAGCAGCAGAGGCGCGCCCTGGAAGAGGCGCAGCGATTCTTTGCGTAAATCTGTTCCAAGGGTGAGTTCTGGGCCGTGAAGCTTAATCGCAAATCGTTAATGTTAATTGATGATTTTAATGATTAAAATTATTCAACTCGGATGAAAGTGATTTAATGGATTAATTACATGTGAATGATGGTCATAAAAGCAACAAACATGGATGAGACGGAATTAAACGGATTATTTACGAGAAGGAGCGATGTTAATGAATGAGTCCTCTATTGAAATAAATTAACTAGGTTAGATATGACGATATATGACGAATATACAATGAACATGTGAATAAACAGATGCAAACTATATCAAAGACGAATTCCATAAACCCAATATGAACAAATTGAATCTCTACAACCCGGAATTGAATTTAATGACGAAAACCCGCGAATATTGGATTATAAGGGATTTAAGTCGGATTTGAATAATTAAGACATGTTAATGATGAAGGAATTATGTGATACAATATACATGTGAATATTAATGATGATGAACGAAGAATTTAAGAAAACAAGTGAAAAACAAATAAACAAAGACGAATTACAGAGGACGAGGAAGAAGAAAAGAAGCAGGAACTGCGGCAGCCTCACGAAGAGGCGCAGCAGGAACTGCGCTTCTTCGAATAGGCGCAGCAGTTGCTGCGTCTTTTCTCGACGTCTGTCTACTGGAAATCCGCAAAAACAGGTTTTAACAAAGGGTTTTAGAAATCGATTTTAACGGTGTTTTCGACATAAATCTTACATGAGTGATACGATTAAGTACAAAAAATACAATAAATAAAGAGAATTGTTACACCCTCAGACTTACATGTTGACGGAACGAGATGAACTAAGAATCGACTAGTGAATGCTCGACGCGAATGCAAAGAGAGTGCCCTCGTAAGAGGAAAACGATTGATTAATTAAGATTGATTGAGTGTAGTTGGTCAAATTGGTCGGTCATGCAACGGAGAGGCTGGTACCCGGAAAGATCCGAGCTTACGTGGTCGGAAGTCCAAGCACGTAGGCGCCAATTAGTAAGAACGAAGTCTAGAATGCAAAGGGAGAAGAGAAGGGCGGACACTCGCGTGAGAAATATGAGGAACGAAAGCTCCTATTTATACTAATCACGCGGAGGAATAGGGTTTCGGAGACTCTTTGGAAGTGAATCTCGGAAAGATATAAAAAAGATACGTAAATCATGCAAAGAAGGGCTCGGGAAGAGGCGCAAAGCAGCTCATGCGTCTCTTGGAAGAGGCGCAAAGACTGCTTGCGTCTATTCCCGGAGGTTTCCTCTTCTTTGAAGAAAGATTTCCGCGTTTGAGTTATGGTAGGACGGAAATAATTCGATTATCTTGTGAATATTACGGGATATTATTTGCCAAAAGATAAAATTTATGAAATATGGAATAGAAATATCCGAACATTCCGAATATTCGACTCGGGATTTAACAGATTATCGAAAAATGGAGACGGTTTTTGACCCGGACTCCGAATGTACTCTAATTACTGCCAAAACGACCGTATCAGGACGTAGATAACAACTAAGAGGTCGACATTAATATTTGAGCAAACACTTGACGATAATCTTACGAACTGTCACAAATCGTTCCGCGAATCAAACATGCGGCCCAATCATCACCGGGTGGTTTGCGGGAGGTGCAGAAACGAGGTGTCTACAACCTTGTTCTTATTTGAGTGATTTGAGCGACCCGTGAGAGTCCAATTTGATAAGTCTCTATAGTCAACGGTTCAACAGTTTTTAACGACTCCATAACTCGTTTGCATGATTCACGTTACTGATTGATTGTTAATTTTGCATTAAATTGGTTTAGGCTATTCAGTTGCATTTCGCTCTGAGATTGAACTCATTCCTTTAGATCGAGTCTAGTTCTTGCTTGGGGACAAGCAAGGATTTGGTTTGGGGAAGTTTGATGCGTGTCTTTTATAAGATGTTTTACACCTCATTTTACACGCATTTCAGAGCTCATTTATGTAGTTTAAGGCTACTATTTGCCCCATTTCGTCTACTTTCGTATTTTTGTGTAATATTGCAGATTTATGCGGAAATGAGTAGATTTTGAGCCCAATCCGTCCCCGAGTATCTTGCATTGCATCTGACGTGAAGTATTTACTCAAGGAACGACCTTGGTGCGCATTTCAAGGCCCGAAAGACAAATCCACGAGAAGTTAGAAGTCAAGAATCAGCTAAAGCAGTCGATCGACCGCTACCTATGGTCGATCGACCATACCACGACTTCCAGGAACTACATGCATCGCATCGCATGAACCGATCGATCGGCCGGTCCCAGTGGTCGATCGACCAAACCGATACTTCAGACGTGAATTAAAAGATCGAGGAACTTGAAGCCCATTGTATTTAGGTTTCGGAAATAAGAGCTACGTTGTATTCTATATAACGTAAGCTAGGTATTCAGAATAAGGATCGAATTATTATTCAAGTTTAGCATACAGTTCTTTAGGAAATAATTAGGGTTCCGAATATTGTTTTGTATACAAGTTACTTTTTGCATTCGTTTTCTGGATTCGATTCCTGCAGTTCTTCCTTTCGGTATTCCCCTATTCTTGTTTCAGTTCATCCTTATTATCGTTCATAGTTAGAAATTGCTAGTTAGTTTCCCGAAGCCTTAATTATCGTTTTATGCTAATCTTTTATTCCGTTAATTCAAGCATGAAATCAGTAGTTTTAATCCTTAATATTATTGTTGTTTCCACTATAGTCATGAGTAGCTAAATTATTCGTGCTAGGATGTAGGGAATCAGAGGATTAGGCGGCGTAGGATAGTAGAGATCGAAATCGCGTGTCGTCGATCGACCGCCATACCTGGTCGATCGACTGGCCACGTGAGGTTTTGCTTCGTTTTAATTGATTTAAACTCTATATTTGACGAATCGAGTGCACACGACTAGTTGAATGTTTAGGATATGACTGACCCATTAGATCGAAAGATAGGGAGGGTTGATTGACCACCAATTAAAATGACTAAGCTATGCTGAGATTGAAAGATAGGTAAAGTTTAGGTTTTTAGTCACTTTTCAGGACGAGAGTCAGTACTAGTGATATTAGGGACCCGTAGCGAGATCGAAAGATGCTACTTGTTAAGAGTGGACCGAGAGGACCTCTTGTTTTCCCGCCTCATGTGTTTGATTTAGACCTACTTAGTATGCTGCCGCCGAAACTATAGTGAACCGACCATCCTTGCACCCCTTTTAATATTTGTTTTATCCGTCTATTTAGTTTATTGTCTTTTATTGCCCTTATTAGTTATAGACTAAATCAACTAAACTCCCACATTCGTTACCTTAGACTAGAATTAGACAACTAATAATTACATCTGCCTCTCTGTGGTTCGACCCTGTTACCACTAGCTTTTGTTAGTCTTAATAGGAAATATAAATTTTATTTTTGGTACTCACAACGACGGGTATCAATGTGGATGCTGTTGTTGAAATTGCTGAATAATATTGCAGTATATAGTGCTTCTGCTGTTACAATAGGTATTGTTACAGGTTTGGACTGTAATGGAATTACAGTAATTTAAAAAAAAAAGTGTTAAACAATAACAACGGTTATATTGATATTACCCGTTGTTAATACTTTCAACAACGGTTACATTGACATTACCCGTTGTTATTACTATCAACAACGATTATAGTGACACTCCTCGTTCTTATTATTTTCAACAACGGGTGTAGTACTTCTACCCGTTGTCATTGCTTTTTTAGACATATTTCATTTTGTGTCGGAATAAGTGTCCTCCGACAATAATGCGATCACAAATGTCGATCATGATGATCACATGTTTAAATCTCATATTTAAGAATACACGTGGGAAGTAATATTTTACTGTCAACTGGTCCACACATATCGGTAATGATTGGCTGACTAGAGTTTGACATTACTGTCGTGCGACGGTGGTGATCAGTTGATCCCCTTAGGTCATAACTAAAGAGTGACACTCTTAATTGATTATTTAATTGATCGTATGTCGATACGGGTTAATTAAATTGCTTAAAATTGACGGACGATTTTGTGAGTATAATTGACGTGTCTTATTGTAATTCGACTAAATAAGATACGGTCTAAGTAATCAAATTGTTTGATTACTGAGATTAAATTATTGTTTACGAAACAATTGAAATTGAATGAATAATTTATTATAAATACAAGACTTTGTGATTTATAATTCAATAAACCGTTCGGTACAAGTAATTACGAATTACTAGTCGATTTTGTATATGACATGTTTTTATTAGTATGTTGACTTTTAATGTGTTAAAAATACATAAATGTGAGACATAAACATGTCACATGTTACATGTGACATTGTGACAAAATTGACAAAGATAAAATGGAACCATTTTATCTTACATTGTACCGAAATTATAGGGGTGTTTAGGGTTTTGTTGTGTTTTAAATTTAAATAAGAAAAGCACATATGATTACACTACTTCTAGCCATGCATGCCTAATTGCTTTTGTGAAGAGCATCTTGGCCATGCATTGGCTCCTTTTCTTCCCCCCATTCGGTTTCCACCTAGAAGAAGTAAGAGTTTTTTCTTCTATAATTATTCTATTTTTATACTACATAATTCTAGTGTATACATTCATTCTACTCTCTAACATTACTAGAACTTAGAGATATAAAATACTCCACTTCTTCCCTTCTCTTGGCCGAATAAACAAGAGAGCAAAATAATATTTTGGGTAAATTTTTAAGCAAGATTAATAATATTACTAGTTCATAGTATTATTAATTATTAAGAGTTACACCTTGGGTATTCACTTTTGGGAGGGATTCTAATTTGGATCCTTTGTTCATCCATTTTAAGGAAGCCCAAGAACTAAAAAAATAGGAGAATTTGTTGGTGCCCAAAACCGAAATCCATAAGCTTGTATGATGATTTCTTCTTTACTCTTGTTCAAGTTTGCATGCATAAGATCTAGATTTAATTTTATGACTAAATTATATGTCACATATATGAATATATTAATTAATGAGATTAATAAATTAAACAAGCGGTATCATGAGCCTTAGGTTGTTTGCATGCAAATCGGTTTATAGTTTTTCCGAGTTATATGATTAACATACAAAACTAATTAATTTGGTTTTATGAAGATAAACCTAAAAATAACCTTGCATGTTAAAAGTTTATGGTCCTAAGTGATTTTTAGGACATTTTGGTTTATTTATAGATTTTATTGTTCATTTTATATAATATTGGCATTAAAATGTGATTTTCTTGTAAAAATGTCATTTTTGGACGAAAAATAGCTAAACTTCGATTTTTTCAGTAGTTTCTGGATATATTTTCACATATATTATCTACTGATGTCCTGTAAATTTTCATGATAAAATGAGTTGTATTGCTCGAAATATGGATTTTTCAAGTTAAAATCGTATTTAAATGGGTAAATAGGTTAATATGAGTTATATTTCGAATCTGGTCATGGAAATTTAGTATGTTGTCACATGCAATTTTATAAGATGTGTGTAAAATATTTGGCTATAATAAAGTCTTTATGCATGATTTATGAATTTTTGATGAAAAATCATATAAATAGTGACTATAATTAGTAATAATGCTAATCATACTTCATGACTAAGGAAAAACATCACATGTTGCATTTTATCATATAATTCAGATCTAAAAGTGAAAAGTTGACGAATATAGTTTTCTCATATTTTTTAGGGTCATAATTGTTAAAACCGATAAACCGCAACATTGTTTTTCTCGATAAATTTTCGAAATTTTTAACCTAAGTTTTGAATATTATGAGTGTCATGGTATTTTTCCAGAATATTCATGAGTTTAAATTTCAAATTTCGAAATTATTTGAAATTTTTATAATCTAATTTGAAGTTTATAGCATAATTTTGTGTTTTTGAGTCCATTTATGAACAATGTTAAGAAATCAAGTTTAATTATAAGTTTAATTATTGTCAAAATGTTAGTGGAGCCAAATTTTGAGTCCTAAGATGGTTAGGGTAATTAACTTGTACATAAATATGAATTTATGTAATTATTGTGATTTTAATAAGTTAAATCACGCAAATCCGTAAAAACCGATTAATATACGATATTGGCTCTTGAAAGGCGATTTAGCATAAAATCTAGCATGTTCATACATATTATAATGCTGCATTTTATTTATGATTGTCATATTTTAATTTTTATGTAATTTTTGAATTATGTAATTTTATTTAGTATGGCCTTAGTTTTAATTGGTATTACCCGAAATGTATGGGAATATCGATTCGGTTGTAATTATTGTGATCTCGTATCACCGTTTTGTAATTTAATATATTTATTTTTATTTTAATTACAAATGTATAATAGGAAATTATGTAATTCATTTTGTAATTTATTTATTCCGGAGTACCTTGAAGACGGTGCCACTCAAGAAGGCGATCCATCAAAGAAAGTGTTGCCTTGAAATGCGTGCCAAGACTGAAGTTCAAGGGACCAAAGGAGTTGGTTTCCGAATTTGTAATAGTTTATTAGATTTACTATTTTAGGAAGGCCATACTAGGATTTTATTTATGCTTTGCATTTTATTTATATGTTGCATGCATCGCTAAATCGCCATAACTAAAACATGCATTATCATTAAATCGACCGTGTCAATTACAATTATCGTAGTTCACCGCTTTAGTTCACTTAAAACGTGATAGATAATAACATGACATGACCTCTTGCTAAAATAAACAATTGAGACTTAGCCTTACCAAAAATTAGAAACCATGAAAACCTATTTCGTGAGGGAGTGCGCTCGGCCTTACCGGAGTACAAACCTTGCTACGTAGGGGAAGTGGGTGATAAATGTCTACCCACCGAATTTATAAAGATAAGGGTTGTATTCGGCTTTACCGATGCCCAAGTTGATGTAAATTTGGATCATGGACACATTTATTCGAAATTTGCGTTGAACTCAATGAAAATATTCTCGACGGTTGCCGTATGTGTTTCAGGCTAAAGATAAATATTAATGTAATTTTATCGACCAAGAGTTCTAAAAGTAGATTCGATTAAAGAGTTAATCCACCGACTTATATTGATGAGGGATGAATCGGCTTTACCGTGCCCAAGTTAATATGAATTTGGGTCTTGGAATCATTTATAATAGTTGGGTAGAGGTCATTATATAAATGCTCATATCTTGTTAAAATTATTTACAAGTATGATTAAAAAATGACATATGTTAATATTTCCTTTTCCTCCATACTTGTAGTTCATTACAATGAATCCATCAAACACTACTACACCAATAACTATTGAGTCTTGCCACAATGTTTTTGACGACGTTTGCTTCAACAATGATTTCGACACTACTAGAGAACTTCATTTTGGGATAGGTTCGGATGGAAACATAAACTTCATCACTTCTTCTAAACCTTCTACTACTACAAGATCTCTTGTGAGCCGGTCTCAGGAAGACCGCCTCATAAAATCTATAGGATCTTTGTCTTTGGAAGAGAAAGATGCCAAAACTAGTGGGAGCTCAAGCAATCAAGTTCTTGCTTCCAAGGGCAAAAAGTTCAAGAAGAAGGGAAAGAAAGGGAAAAAATTCAAGCAAGTTGAAGATGAGTGCCATTATTGCTATGGCATGGGACATTGGCTTAGGAATTGTCCCGTATATTTGCGAAATATAAGGGAAGGAATCATCGTTCCAAAAGGTAAAATTCCTAAGGAAATTTATGTTATTGATGTAAATTATACTTCTACTACGACATGGGTACTGGATACCGGTTGTGGTTCTCACCTTTGTAATCATTTACAGGGGTTAAGAGACGTGAAGAGGCTTAGCAAAGGAGATGTGGATCTACGCCTTGGAAATGGAGCTCGAGTAGCGACCGAATCCAAGGGAACTTATGTATTAGCTTTGCCTAATGTATTTGAGTTGTATTTAGATAATTGTTTTTATGTGCCTACACTTTCTAAAAACATTATTTCAATCGCTATGTTGGACATGGACGGTTTTTGTTTTGTCATTAAAAACAATCGTTGTACTATTTCAAGGAACGACTTGGTTATTGGCCAAGCTCCTTCCATTAATGGCATTTACATTTTAGAAACCTCGAATCCGACTAATGACATCTACAACATTCAATCAAAGAAACTCAAATCAAGTGATCCAAATGAATCGTTCATTTGGCATTGTCGATTAGGTCACATAAATGAGAATCGCATCAAAAGATTAATTTCGACTAATGTGATTACACCATTTGATTATCAATCATATGGAACATGCGAATATTGCCTTCTTGGCAAAATGACTCGTAATCCTTTTAGCGGTAAAGGAACTCGAGCAAGTGAACTATTGGAACTCATACATACCGATGTGTGTGGACCAATTAGTATCACCGCTCGAGGAAATTATAACTACTTCATAACCTTCACCGATGACTTGAGTAGATATGGGTATATTTATTTAATGAAGCATAAGAGTGAAGCTTTTGAGAAATTCAAGGAATTTCAAAATAAAGTAGAGAACCAATTGAACAAAAAGATAAAAGCACTACGATCTGATCGTGGTGGAGAATATCTTAGCCATGAATTCGATTCACACTTGAAAGGTTGTGGTATTATATCACAACTTTCTCCACCTGGAACACCACAACTCAATGGTGTTTCCGAAAGGAGAAATCGAACCCTACTTGATATGGTTCGATCCATGATGAGTCAAACCGAGTTACCGAACTCGTTTTGGGGATTTGAGATTCAAACCGCAATAAGATCTTTGAACAATTGTCCCACCAAAGCCACCGAGAAAACTCCATTTGAGATATGGAAAGAAAGAGTTCCCAATCTATCCTACATGAAAATTGGGGGATGTGATGCTTATGTCAAAACCAAAAATGACAATAAGCTAGCCCCACGATCTGAAAAATGCACCTTTGTAGACTATTCTAACACCCGAGGTTATTACTTCTATAAACCTCAAGAAAACAAAGTGTTTGTGTCTTGTGAGGCTGTCTTCTTAGAAACAGAATTTATTTCTAAGAGACAGAGTGGGAGAAATTTTGAACTTGATGAAGTTCAAGAGCCACAAACCGAGTTAGAGACGCCTGAAAATGTTCCTTCGTCGTCTAGCGCGGTTGTCCCTCCTCCCCTTAGAAGAACGGGCCGAGTTATTCGCCATCCCGATCGATATGTGGGACTTATCGAAGAAGATGGAACACTCGATGTGTTGCTTTTAGAAAGTGACGAGCCCGCCACCTAAAAAGCCGCAATCTCTAGTCCACATTCCTCCTTATGGCTTGAAGCCATGAAATCCGAGATGGATTCTATGCATCAAAACCAAGTTTGGAACTTGGTGGATTTGCCTAAAGGGGCAAGACCTCTTCACTGCAAATGGATTTTCAAGGTCAATAATGGCATAGAAGGACATGATGATGTCTACAAAGCTAGGCTAGTGGCAAAAGGATTTACCCAAGTCCAAGGTCTTCATTATGATGAAACCTTTGCCCCCATAGCCATGCTAAGATCCATACGGATTTTGTTAGCAATTGCCGCATTTCTTGATTATGAAATATGGCAAATGGATGTCAAAACCGCTTTTCTAAATGGGCATTTAGAAGAGGAGCTGTAAATGATACAACCCGAAGGTTTTGTCGATTCTAAAAATCCTAACAAAGTGTGCAAACTTAAGAGATCCATTTATGGTCTTAAGCAAGCATCTAGAAGTTGGAATCATCGATTCGATCATGTGATAAAAGAGAATGGTTTCACTCGAAGTGTTGAGGAACCATGTTTATACATGAAATTCAGTGGGAGCAATGTTGTGTTTCTAATCTTGTATGTCGATGACATACTACTCATTGGAAATGACATTCCAATGTTGTCTTCTGTTACGAAGTGGTTTGGTAACCATTTCCAAATGAAGGATTTAGGAGAGGCACAACGCATATTAGGTATCCGGATCCATAGAGATAGATCCAAGAGGATATTGGCACTAAGTCAAGAGTCTTATGTTGATAAGATTCTTCGACGTTTCAGCATGGACAAATCCAAAAGAGGATTAGTACCTATGGTTAATGGGACAATATTGAGCAAGTCTCAATCGCCCACCGAACCTCGTGATGTTGAACGCATGAAGTTGATCCCTTATACTTCAGCCGTTGGATCAATCATGTACGCCATGATATGCACACGTCCTGATGTCTCGTATGCCTTGAGCATGACGAGTAGATATCAAGGAAATCTAGGTGAGAGTCACTAGATAGCCGTCAAGAACATCCTTAAGTACTTGAGAAGTGTGGATAGCGGGGACCCACGGGGGCGCTTGGGAGGAAGAGAACAAGCGTTTGCATTTTGATGGAGTCGCCACCAATTTTTATGGGAAATTGGAACCGTTCGAATACCTCGTGCCATGTCAAGACACAAAGTAGAGACATGAACACCAAGCAATCGTTACCCTTAGCATTCTATGTCTAGAATGACTCTCGTGGATGCCAATGAATACGGATGTTCACAAAGATCTGGAGTAAGGGGTGAGGGTACGTATTAGGAAGCTCTTTTGATCGAACACCTAATCCCGCCCGCCTCGATAGCGGCCTCTACTAATGATTAGGGAAATTGTCTATACTCGATATATCGTCGATTATATGCATGCAATGCAACATCCAAGTTTTAATCTTAACACGTGAGAATTAGACTAAGTCAGTGGACACGTAATTTAACATACAATTAATGTCGAAGTAGGATTTAATGCTCAATTACATGTGAAAACATACAAATGATACAAGAAATATGATAAATACAATAAAATAAAATTACAATAATGAAAATTACAATAATTACAATGGAATAAGCGATTTATGTCGAAAATACCTTTAAAACGGATAATTTGAGAAAACGAATAAAAGAGAGAAATAACGAACAAATCAGAAGGTGATAATACGATTAATAGTCCATTATATGTAAGCTAATTAAACTAGGTCAGGCAACAACGGAGTTCAGAGACAGAACTCAACCTGGAACAAAGAAGCAGATCGCGCCCTCTAGAAGAGGCGCAGCAGCGCTTAAATGCATTCCCAAAGGCGAGTTCTGGCTGTGAAGCCGGAACTGCAAATCATTAATATTAATTGGTTAATTTTAAGGATTGATTACGATATTTACTCGGATGAAAGTGATTATCAGGTTATTTACATGTGATTGATAGTCATAAAAACAACAAAACATGGATGAGACGGATGCAAACGGATTATTTACATGGAAGAATGATTGATTAGTGACATGAGTGAACAAAATAGACTAAACATGATGAATTAATGACAAATTAATGACGAATATGACAAAAGACAGATGAAAATATATCAAGGATCGAATTCCAGAAATCCGATATGAACAAATCGAATTCCTACAACCCGGATTGAATTTAATGACGAAAACCCACAAATATGAGATTATAAGGGATTTAAGTCGAATTTAATGACGAATTAAACATGTTAATGATGATGATTAATATACATGTGAGATGATAAGCTATTATGTCAAAGAATTAACAGGAAACAAACGAAACAAATAAACACGAACGAATTACAGAGGACGAAGGAAGAAGAAAGGAAGCAGGAACTGCGGCAGCCTCACGAAGAGGCGCAGCAGGCACTGCGCTCCTTTGAAGAGGCGCAGCAGTTGCTGCGTGCTTTCTCGACGGTCGGTCTTCTGAAAATCCGCAAAAAAAGAGATTTTAAAGTACGGTTTTAGAAATCGGTTTTAATAAGTATTTTCGACATAAACCTTACAATAATGATACAAAAAGTAAAGAACAATAATAAAAGAGAGATTTACACCCTCAGACTTACATGTTTGACGAAATGAGAAGGACTAAGTTATCGATTAGCGATGCTCGACTCGAACTATAATGCAAATATGAAAGTGCCCTCGTAAGAGGAAAACGATTAGATTAATTAAGTTGATTAATTGTGGAGTTGGTCAAATTGGTCGGTCATGCAAACGAGGCTGGTACTCAGAAGGATCCGAGCTTACGTGGTCGAATGTTCAAGCACGTAGACGCCAAAAAGTAAGAACAAAGATCTAGAATGCAAAGGGAGAAGAGAAGGGCGGACACTCGCGTGAGAAATATGAGGAGCGAAGGCTCCTATTTATACTAAACACGTGAACGAATTAGGGTTTCAGAGAGTCTTTGGAAGTGAATCTCGGAAAGATATGAAAAAGATACGAAAATTACGCAGAAAAAGACCTGGGAAGAGGCGCAGCAGCCACTGCGTCTCTTGGAAGAGGCGCAGCACCTGCTGCGTCTGTTCCCAAGTGATTTCCTCCTGCGGAAGAAAGATTTCCGTGTTTAAGTTATGGTAGGACGGAATATTTTGGTTTTCCTTAATATTTTGTATGAATATTACGGGAAATTGTTTACCAAAGGATAAAGATTGTGAAATATTTATAAAATATGGAATAGAAATATCCGGAACATTCCAGAACATTCTGACTCGGGATTTAACGGTTATCAGAAAATGAAGACGGTTTTAGGCCCGAACTCCAAATGTACTCTAATTAGTGTCAAAACGACCGTATAGGCACGTAGATAACAACTAAGAGATAAACATTAATGTTTGAGCAATCGTTTGACGATAAACTTACGAACTGTCACAAATCATTCCGCGTATCAAACATGCGGCCCAATCATCACCGGGTGGTTTGCGAGAGGTGCAGAAATGAGGTATCTACAGAGCCCTCACTTTGATTGAGGCTTGGACAAGGTGAAAGTCAAAGTATAGCCATCAGGTCAATCGAAGATTACAACCTGACGACTATGGCGACGCGAGGCGGCTCAAGGGGTCTGAGCCAAGGACTTGTCGTCGGGAACATTTTAGAGTGTGTCGACTATCGGGGAGGGTCGTTTAAAGTCCATTAGACTACGTAAGGAGGCTCGCCAGCCATAAGGAGAGACCATACCTGAGACTTCTTCCTCGAGATGCTTCCGGAGGTACATAGGAGCTAAGGGTGAGACCTAAAAGATATATAAGGATTGGTGCTAGGCTATGGGGCCCTAAAGGAGAGCATTGGCAGGAAGGAGGCCCGAATATAAGTTTAAACTAAAGGGTAAATAAGGCTCGAGTGTAGGAACTATACTGGTTTGGGAACTTATGGAGAACGACATCTTTATCGCACTCCGAGGGGAAACAAGAAATATTGTGAGTAGCAGGACACAGGCGGGAACTGCTGGGAGAAATCTGTTCGTGTTCAGCTTCAAACAAACTTCGGAAGAAATAGGGGCTGATGTTGATCTCCATGTCTCGAGAGGGAAAGTCGATCCGCTTACTCTCGTTGGGGAACATAATCGGGAACTAATCTCCATGTCTCGAGAGGGAAAGTCTATCCGCTTACTCTCGTTGGGGAAATATAATGAAGGCGTGTCGAAACACCTGTGAAGGAATATCTGCTCGTTGTGACAAGTAAAGTCTTGGAAGTAATAAATAACGTGTAATAGTCTGCTGTTGGCCTAGAAATGCGGGCCGGAACGAAAGATAATTGTCAAACGGACCAAAAAGATAAAATAGCATCGGGGAAGAGGCGCACCAAAGATGGGCCCACAAATAACGAACTCATAACGAATTTTTGAAAAACTCGTATGGAGGGAATGCTAGGAAGAGGCGCAGCAAGAGCTGCGTCTCTTGGAAGAGGCACAGCGCCTGCTGCGTCTGTTCCCAAGGGTGTATTTTCTGCGTAAAAACGCGATAAACAGAGGGATTGTTTCATTTGTTTCGAAACACAAATCACACAATACTCTCTCAAATCCTAACCATTTCCGCCAATATTTGATCCGAAAGCTTGCATTAAGCATGACTAATCGAGGTATGTGTCTCATTTTTGCATTAATGTTCTATATTTGCTCAATTTGGATCGAAAAAATTGAGGTTTTCAACCCAATTAATTCGAAAATTTGGGGCTTTTCCCCCAAATGGATTTGCCTTGCGAAATTGGTATTAGAAACGGATAATTGGTAATATAAGGAACATAACCATGTATTTGTTTCGAATTTTCGTTGAGTTTTGAGCATTTGAGTGAATTTGAGACGGTTTCACAGCTAAACCGTAAATTGCTTCGAAAATAGCCTTAGGATTGTCCATTTGCGATGAAACTTGATATTTGGGATCCTTGGATGATGGGTAAACTTCCTATCATCTCGGAATTTTGGTTCGTGACGGCTTTTTCAGGACACTTTTCTAGGGCATAATCGCCGTTATAATGAAATGCTGCCGAAATTTCGGCTCGAACCCAGAAATAGGCTTCAAATTAGGCTTGACTTGACCGTAATTACCACATGAGTGATCGGGTTTGTGAGAATATGGCCAAAGATGGTGAGAAAAGAGCAATTTCAGGGCTTCTGAAGGCTCGAAAATCCCTTAACTAAGGCTCGCCGTCACGTGACGCGGCCTAAATTTGCTTTAATGTTGCAGGTGATGAGGCTTCTACTTCTGGGAGAGCTCCCATGGAGATAGACTTTGCCGTGATCGAGGAGGCTTTGGAGCAGGCTTTCACCGCTTCGGTGATGGCTGCCGGGGATGAGGTCCACGAGGAGGAGGCTGTGGAGGAGGAGGAGGCCCCGAGATGGGCCAACGTTGGACGAGGAGGTCGTTAGCTGAGGGGAGCTCCCGCGTGGGCTGAGACCTGGGAGAGTAGGCACCTGCTTTGGGCTACAGAGGGTCACTTGTCCTACAGGACGGTGAAGAGCTTGGTAAATAGAAATTCACTACTCATCACTCATCTTCTTTCATTCATTTGTTCATATCTCTTCCAATTTTCGTTCAAAACTAAAGATAGCTTTTGTTTCAAATCATAATAGGAGGCCGGGAACATCAGGTCATTCTCGGGTTACACGACAGCGATGGAGTGCTACGAGCGGCTGTCGGCGGAGGAGCGCACCATGATCGATCGTGGAGCGTTTGGTGCCTTGGTGCAGGCCTGAAGGGATATCGCGAAGAGGAAGCTGCAGGCTAACCTTAGCCTGGTCCGCGCTTTCTTGGACCGATTCTGGGATACGACTTCCACTTTTCACATGCCTTTTGGTGAGGTGGGAGTCACTATGGAGGACTACGACAGGATTTCTGGTTTGCCGTGTGGGTCTGAGGCTGTTGAGTGGCCGGAGACTGCCATGAGGGTGGACTTGGCCGAGGCTAGGAGGTTGATCGGCTGGAACTTGTCGATGAAGGCTGTTATAGTGCCTGGTTTGGTACCCAGCTCCTACGTTCGAGACAACTTCGCGGGAAAGATCCCGGCGCTGGTGACGATTGATGGGAGGGAGACGGCTCCTCCTCCCTGTACAGCTGAGCAGAGGGCTCGTTTGTGGCTCTGGTGGTTTTTGTCTTCGATTTACCTCGGAGACAAGGGAGAGAGGCTGTCGACAAAGCTTCTTCCTTTCCTTTCTGACCTGAGCTCCCTAGGGCGTTGGGACTGGGTCACTGCTGGTTTTGCGGTCCTCATCCGCTTCATGAGGGCCATGGTTCGTCCGGAGTTGATGGAGAAGGGGACTTCTCCTGGCGCTGTCGAACCTGGACTACTGTTGGAGGTATGAACCTTCATTCGGACTAAAATCAATTCCTTTCTTTGTCAAATTATGAAAGATCGTCATTGACTATCTCGCTTTACAGGCGTGGGTGTACTCCTACTTTCCGGGCCTGGCGCGCAAGAGGACGGAGCCGCTGGAGAAGGCCTATCTCGTGGTGAGGGATTGGGTGATGTGCAGGATGAAGAGCAAGCGTTCTTCTCACGGTGTCTACCGGCGGGATGTGAACGCTCTTCAGCTAGACAGCGTAAACATCTCACTTATATTCATTTGCTTCTATATTGCTTTTAAATCGATCATAAGAATGATTCCTTGTTTGTCTTGTCCCAGTGGGTGCCCAGGCCTTGGGCGGAGTACGCTGGAGCGCCTCCTTTTGTGGCTGAGGTCCTTCGGTCTAGGAGCTCGAGCCGGCTGCTGTTGAGGACGTCGATGGGTCCTGTGTGGTACTTGGGCGAGCGTTTGGCTCGTCAGTGCTCTCGGGATGTGTTGACGGTTCCCATCGATCCTCCCAGGACGATGTTCAGGGAGCCTTCTGAGGCTGAGAGGGAGGCTGACTTGGCTGGCGTTGGTGGTGACGCCCTCCTTCTTCCTGGCGAGGACTACTCGGCGTTCCTCTACGGGAGGTTGGCATACTGGCCGGTGGTGGTGAGCATCTTTTCTCTCCTTTATTCTTGATTTTAAAACTACGATGAAAGATCATCGATTAATGAGAAACATTTGACTTTGCAGGAGGTTGAGGCGGTGGGCATCGAGCCCCCAGAGTACCCCGAGACCCTCGAGTACACTGACGCGACTGGGAGGACGACGATCTCCGAGCTGCGTGACTTTGACGTGGCTGTGACGGATCTTTGGCCGGACGATCGGCAAGATCGATTCGGAGGGTGAGCCTCTAATTTGCATAATTTTTGTGTAAGGACACACTTGGTTGAACTTATTCAATTATTGAGCACTTCTTTTGAAAATGCAGGTTGCGCCATCTCGGTTCGTGGCGTTGTGGAGGGTGGCCAACCGACTGCGAGCTACTGCCGTCGAGGCACTTGTCGGCGGTCGAGGTCGTCAGGTATGAACCTTGTGTCCATTTCATTTTTGAATTTTGATTTTCCGACTTCACTTGTAATTGCTTGAAATGATTGACATGAGCCAATTTTGTTGTTTACAGGGGGACCGCGAGCTGGAGCGAGAGTTGGCCCAGTCTCGGGAGGAGACAGCTCGCTTGTTGAGGGAGCTCCAGGTTCGGGACGCCGAGATTGCTGCTCTCGCGGGAAGAGTTGCGGAGCTGGAGGGCGACCAGCAGTAGTTTTGTTTAGTTTTTTGTTTGTTTGTTGGCCGTATTTTGCACATTTGTACATTTTGGACCTTCATTTTGAACATTTTGGACTTTGTTTGGGGCGAGAGCCCCCAGTTTGTTGTACATTTCCCTTTTTGGTTGTATATATGATTGCCTGAGTGCCTTTGCTGCTGGGTTGTGCTACTTGTATCTGCAGGTTAGCTTTGAACAGGTTTGGTAGATGACGGTTTACGCCGTCAGGCTGCCGAAATTTACATAGAAATCACGCAAAACATACATTTGTATATACACATGGTCTGAATTAACGCAAAACGAATGACTCAAAAGCACGCAAAAAAATGCAAAAAATTTGCCGGAAATGACCGGATGGTAGGGAGGGTTACCCCTAAAAAAAAAAAAAAAAAATAGAAACCTATAAGTTTAGAAATGAAAAAAAAGGAATAAAAGAAATATAAATGAAATAAATATGTAAATTTTGAAATGAATTAAATTAGTATGAAACTTATTTCCTAAAATGAATTATAATGAAAATTATTTCCTAAAATGAAAATGTGCCAGTGTGGTAAAATGGCGAAAATGTCGATGTCGTCTCGAAATGCGTGCCCGCGGAATTAGGAAACACGAAATATGGTAATTTCCACGTATTTACCATAATATTTTCCGTAGGAATAGGAAATTATTCGTCACGGAATTAGGAAAGATCCAACGCGGAAAATCACAGAAATCAAGCTGAGGAAGAGGCGCAGCATGAGCTGCGTCCCTTTGAAGAGGCGCAGTCAGTGGCCGCTTTGTTCCCAGTGGTTCTGTTTCGCGATTTTTGGAAACAAAAATTAGTATAAATAGAGACGTCGATAGAGCTCTTATTCACACAATTCTTCCGTCGCTTCTTCGTCTTATTACATAAAATTCTCAAAATAATCCCTCATCATGAATACTTTGGAGATTCGCTTAAAAGAATGGACCAACGAATTTTCCAACATGGAGAAATATGATATGGGCGCCTTTAATCTTGGATCATTGTTGAGTTTGAAGCTTATCAAGGTTGTCAAACCATTCTTGGATGCTTGTCTTGATTATTGGGACCCGAATTACCATGTTTTTGCGTTCCCTGGAGGCAATATTTGCCCATTTCCTGAAGAAATTGTTGCGATTGGTGGGTGGGACCCTGAACACTTGCCTGTCATTCCTTCTACTTCGCAAGGGTATAAAAGCAAATTTAGAGACTTGCTTGGGTTAACTAGACTCGAGGTTGACCGTCTAGTGACCTCGAAGGGAGTGCGAATGTTGGACTTCATTGACCGATTCATTAACAGGGCCGACCCCACCGTTTCTTATGTTGCTAGGCGAAGGGCCTTTGGGTTTTGCTTGTTGCATGTATATGTCTTCCAAGGGCATGTTGATGAAGAATTGAGAGGTGATCCCCGTCTTCTGGGACTTGTTGAGCAAATGGAGCTGCGCAGGAGACCAGCTTGTTTATGTCTAGGAGAGATCCTTTTGGGCTTGGATAATAGGAAAGCCAACCGCGACCTACCGTATTTGGGAAGTCCCGTCATTCTGCAGGTAAAAGATCATTTCCTTCTCTTCTTCTTTTTTTTTTCGTTTTTTTTTTCTTTTTTTTCGTTTTTTTTTCTTTTTCTTTTTTGATGTCTAATACCCGCTTTTGGTAGGTTTGGCTTATGGAACGGCTTCAATTGATCGAGCCCCCAGTTCATGTTCCTTCTTATCATGCTCGTTCAATTGCAATGAGGACCAGGCTTTACATGGTAGACTTCACCCGGGTCTACAATTATTGGGAGAACAAACTGAAGAGTGATGACGGCCCTTTGATTAGGTGGATTGTACCGTGGTGGCACCTCAAATCTGTCACTGGAGTGTCCTCTTTGGATCCTACTCGATCTGTGCGCATTCCTGGCTTGGAATTTATGGTGTGCATCTTCCCGGAAAGGCTGATGAGACAGGTTGGACTAAAGCAGACGATCCCGAAGCTCGATACTGTCCCGCAGACTGCCGTGGCACTTACTACAGAGAGCCGAAGGGAGTGGGCCATTAAATGGGCTCAAAGAAACGTATGGTTCTTGAACTCTTCTGCTAATGCTTTATGGGTGTCGGATTCTTATCTGCGATGGAGGAAAGCTACTACTCCGGAAGAGCGCGAGAGATTGAGGAAGCGCGAGCCCGTTGACTACAAGGTGCGCGAGGTGGAAAAGGAGAAAAAGAAACATTTGACTGAGGGAGAGGAAGAAGCCGGGTTTCGAGTTGTTCATCCTTCGAAGAAACCGAAGACCTCTCCTGTCGTGGATAAAGTGATTGACAAGAATGGGAAGTCTAGGGCTCGAGAAAGACCGTTGGTGATTAGGTCCGAAGTGGCGTAAGAGCGTCCGGCTCGAGGTCGTGACAAGAAGTATGACAAGAATGACAAGGGCAAAGGGAAGATGGAAGAATAGCCCGAGTCTTTGCTATTATTTATTATTATTATTATTGTTGTAATAAAAAGGTGGGGTTTTTAGAATCCTAGCCTATTTTTATTTTTATTATATAGCGTACAATTATTAGAAAATGAATGAAATAAAAAGGTTAAATGGTTATGAAACCGTTGCGATTTTCTATTCATTATTCTTGTCGAATTCCAAATGTAATGCAAATGTCCTTCTATTTACATTTTAAAAGGGTGGGTTGTATCCTGTGAAGGATTGCCTACGTATTCATTTAGAAAATGAAATCAAACCCTTGCGCGTAGTTCGAGTAAATGTAAAAGAATAATTGTTTTAAGCAAGAGCTTGTAATGAACTTAGAAAATAAACACGAGCTTTTGCTTACTCTGAAGGTGCAGTTTAGTTTATTTGATGAAATGAGGATGACAAATTTGTCAAAATGCAAGAGCAAAGTGACATTAGCTTATTTCAGCTTGGCCAGGGGCCATTTATTTAGTGCCACAAGAGCGACACGTGAGGTTACGCGAGGCGCGTTCTTGTTCCTATTCTAGGCATAGTACCGATTTAGTTGGTCAAGGTTCGTCGGGTTGGAAAACTCATTCCCATCTAAGTCTGTGATTCTAACCGCACCCCTTGGAAGTATGGGCTTGACTAGAAATGGTCCGGCCCAATTAGGTTTGAATTTTCCTCGTGGGTCGACGGGTAAAAGAGCTCTAACCGATTTGAGTACTAAGTCTCCTTCCTTGATGTTTCTTGGCTTAACCCTTTTGTTGAAAGCTTGTTTGATACGTGCTTGATATGTTTGGACATTATGCAAGGCGCGTAGCCTACGTTCATCCAGGAGGATGAGTTCTTCATATCTATCCCTCTTCCAATCGGCTTCTGGGATTTGACTTTCGAGTAAAATACACAAGGATGGTATCTCTAGCTCGACTGGTTGTACAACTTCCATGCCGTAGGTCAAATAGAAAGGAGTACCCCAAAGGGCGTCCCTAATGATGTACGATATCCCCACAAAGCAAAGGGTATCTTGCTTGGCCAATCGCGATAGTTGTCAATCATTTTCTCGAGAATTGTGACAACGTTTTTGTTTGTCGCCTCTACCGCGCCATTAGTCTGTGGTCTATAGGGCGAAGAGTGGTGATGTCTAATTTTGTACTTGGCTAGCAACTGCTCGGTCTCAGCTTGGAAATGTGATCCATTATCACTAATGATCTCATGTGGGCAACCATATCGACAGATGATGTTGTTTTGTATGAACTTTGCCATATTTTTGGCCATGAGACTAGTGTAGGAAGCCGCTTCTACCCATTTGGTGAAATAGTCGATTGCCACTAGGATGAAACAGTGACCTCCCTGGCTTCCTACCGGGGTTATCTTCCCGATTATGTCAATTCCCCAGGCGGAAAATGGCCAAGGAGATGTCATCGTATAGAGCAATGAAGGAGGGACGTGTTGTACATTCCCGAAGATTTGGCAATTGTGGCAATGTCTCACGTATTTGATGCAATCGGATTCCATTGTGGTCCAATAATACCCCAAACGTGTGATTTTCTTTGCCATCATGGGCCCGCTCATGTGAGGACCGCATTCTCCATCGTGGACTTCTTCCATCACTTTTCGCGCCTGTGAATGATCAAGGCAACGTAGGATTACACCAAGAGGTGTTCTTTGGTATAACTCTCCTTGCATGAGAACGTATTGGGAAGCTAGTAGGCGTATAGCACGTTGTCCCCTTTTGTCCATATCAGGTGGATAGGTACCATTGAGCTTGAAATTCAGGATTGCTTGGAACCAGGGTTCCTGCGCGATTTCCTCTTGATCGGTGATTTGGTGGACATAAGCTGGCTCTGACCGTTGTTCGATGCACAAAGGCATTTCCACCATGTCATCTGGCATATTAATCAAAGATGCGAGTTTTGAAAGAGCATCTGCAAATTGATTTTCTTCCCGAGGTAGGTGTAGATATGTCACGTGATCAAAGAATTGGGCAACTTGGTCTATTCTAGCTTGATATGGTGCTAGGATTTCGCTTCGGATTTTCCAAGATCCCGTAACTTGTTTGATGATCAGGGATGAATCCCCATGTACTCGGAGGTTTTTAATGCCTAAGCTCACTGCCGCTTGTAGTCCAATGAGACAAGCTTCGTATTCTGCAGCGTTATTTGTCACCTCGAAGTCGAGTTTGACAGCGATTGGTGTATGCTCGCCTTCAGGAGAAATGAGCAACACTCCTATTCCAAATCCTCTTAAGTTTGATGCTCCATCAAAGTAAAGGTCCCAGGAGTCTACATCAGTTTGGAGTATATCCTCGTCCGGAAATGACCAAGTGTCTATCGTTTGTGCGTCATTGATGGGATTTTCTGCGAAGAATTCGGTGACGGCGCGACCTTTTATAACTTTCAGAGGCACGTATTTGAGGTCGAATTCTGAGAGCATTAAAGTCCATCTTGCTAGGCGTCCGTTGAGGACGGGTTTCTCGAAGAGGTATTTGACTGGATCCATTTTGGAGTATATTTTGACGGAGTAGCTAACCATGTAATGGCATAGCTTCTTCGTTGCCCACACAAGAGCGAGGCATGTCTTTTCAAGTTGTGAGTATTTACACTCGTACTCCAAGAACTTCTTAATAAGGTAGTAGATAGCCATTTCTTCACTTCCTACATTTTGAGCTAGCATGGCACCCATGGCTGTTTCGGTTACTATGAGATATAAACCAAGAGGTTGATCTCATTGAGGTGGCATGAGCACTGGTGGTTTAGCCAATATCTCTTTGATTCGGTCAAATGCCTTTTGACAATCATTATCCCACATGGTGTGGTCTGTTTTCTTGAGCTTCTTGAAGATAGGCTCGCAAATCATGGTGAGTTTCGATATGAATCGACTTATATATTGCACTTTCCCTCGGAATCCTCTGACTTCTTTTTCTGTTTGAGGTTGTGGCATTTCGATCAGAGCCTTGATCTTGGAAGGGTCTATCTCTATACCTCGTTGGCTAATGACGTATCCCAGGAGTTTGCCAGACGTTACTCCGAATGCGCACTTCCGGGGATTAAGTCTCATGTTGTACTTTCGTAGTCTTGCGAAAAATTTTCGAAGGTTCGCAATATGCCCCTCTCTATCCTTGGACTTGACAATCATGTCATCTACGTATACCTCAACTTCTTTGTGCATCATGTCATGTAAGAGTGTAGTTGCGGTGCGTTAATATGTAGCTCCGGCGTTGATCAACCCAAACGGCATGACCGTATAGCAATAGGTTCCCCATTGAGTGACAAAGGCGGTCTTATGCATGTCTTCTATGGCCATTTTGATTTGGTTATAGCCCGCATATCCATCCATGAAGGATAGTAATGCGTGGTCTGCAGTATTGTCCACCAATATGTCGATGTGTGGTAGAGGGAAGTCATCTTTAGGACTTGCTTTGTTTAAGTCCCTAAAATCAACACAAACACGGATTCTCCCATCCTTTTTGGGTACAGTACTATGTTGGCTACCCAAATGTAATACTCGGAAACTTTGATGAACCCGGATTTGAATTACTTATCAACTTCTTCCTTAATCTTGAGAGCCCATTCTGTTCTCATTCGTCGAAGCTTCGTTTTACTGTTTGAAACCCGGCTTAATCGGGATTCTATGTTCATATATCCCCATCGATCCCGGCATGTCTTTGTAGGACCAAGCGAAAATGTCTTTGAACTCGTTTAGGAGGTCTATGAAATCGGCCCTTTCGGTAGAGCTCAAGGTAGTCCCTATCCTAAGTTCTTGGGGTTCTAGTTTGGTTCCTACATTGATGGGTTCGGTGTCCTCTATTACTGGTCCCCCTTCCCCTTCCTGTAGTATTTCTTTGGCTACGTAGGGAGGTATTTCGATTGAGTCCGGGTCTTGGCCATCCTCGCATCATCGTAAAATGCAATTGTACTCAAGATAACACAAAGAGTAAGCAGAACCTGATTTATTCATATTAAAGTTTGAAAAAAGTTGAAACAAAGAAGCCATATGATCTGTGGTCAGTGGCGGCAAAGGGACAGTGGTTGGGACATTTCCCGAACTACTGTTACTACTCGAGGCTAAACTAGGATAAACAAATGGAGTGGGGATGACGACAGGAGGTGACTCCTTAGTTACTTCAATAGACTCCGACTCTGACTCCGACTCCGATTCGAACTCATCGTCTTCTGGTTCTCCTTTGAACATCTCTCCTTCTCCAGTGGTGAGCTTGAAGAGTCTTCCTTGATTGTTGGTCCACTTGATTGATTTTCTCCATCCTTTCTGCTGACTCGCGTTAGTTTCTGTGATTAACGCGGTAGGGTTGAAGTGATCGTCCTGAAGTATCATGGTAATGATCTCATCCTGCGCGGCTCTAACGAATTGATCTTCTCCGAACAATAGACTAACAGCTTGTTCGTCTAAGCAAGGTGCTTGACGGGTTTTGACGATAGGAACCGTTTCTGGAGGGATGAAGTAGCAATCGTGAAAGATCTCAATTCCGGCTAGCTTCCTCTCGAGATAATGCCAAGGCTCGGGAAATCCGTGAAAGAGTTCTGGACTTCCTTCCTTAACAAAGTACCCATTTAGGGTAGGGAGATAGGGTTGCATTTGGACTCCTACATACTTACGGTTTTGAACTTGAGCAAGCATCTCGAGAACCTCTTCTTTAGTGGGTTTGTACCCTAGTCCAAGTGGTATCCTCTTTGAGTTGCCTTCCTTGTATGGTGCAAAGGTGTTTCTTCGAATAGGGTTCAAAGGCATTCCAGGGAAGTATCCCTGGGATTTGAGTATGTGGTTGACCACCAAGTTGGAGTAGGGATCATAGTATAAGGGTGCCAATTCGCTTTCTATGACACTTACGCTTTGGAAGCCCCCAAGTTAATATACTGGGTCTGCAAGGACTTGATTGTTTGATTTCTTTTCGATTATTGCCTTGATGGGTGACGAAGTGATCGTCACCACTTTGCCATTTAGTGGGATCTTGATCTTCTGATGAAGGGTGGATGTTACCGCTTTGGAAGCGTGAATCCAAGGTCTTCCTAGAAGTATGTTGAAGGAAGCTTCAATGTCCACTATTTGGAAGTTAACCTTTCGCTCAATTGGCCCTGTGGCTATGGTTAGGTTAGCAAGTCCTACTACCTTTCGTCGTGTACCGTCATATGCGCGAACACCTTGATTGGTAGGGGTCCAATCCGACTCTTTCATGCCTAATTTGTATGCCGTTTTGAGGGGTATGACGTTGACCGCAGAGCCATCATCTACCAAGGTCATTGGCACATTCTTCTTTAGACAAATGACAGTGATGTAAAGAGCTAAGTTGTGACTAGCGCCAAAAGGTGGCAAATCTTAGTCTAAGAAAGTAATGGGATTACTTAGCTTCGTTGATTCTTGGAAGACCAAGTTGACTACATCTTCGGGTGTCGAGTTATGTGCTACATTTAGCTTGGCCAAAGCTTGCAGTAAAGCTTGGCGATGTGGGAATGAGCTTGCTACTAATTGCCAGACTGAAAGATCAGCCTTTGTCTTCTGTAATTGCTTGAGCAAATGGTCAGTGGAGTCATCTTCGTTATCATTTGGTGTGACAACGTTGGTTGGGCCATTTTGAGTAGTGTTTTGATATGGGCGCCCCGAACGAGTTAGGTGGTCCACATCTTGGTCTTCACCATTTTGGACTATTTCCTTGACTAGGGAGTTTTCAATGAGGTACTCGTCCTCATCATCATCGGCCCATACTCCATTGATCGTAGCTAGTTCCCTCATTTTCATGATTTCATCTTCTAGTCGTATGATTTGGTCGACTAATTTATCAACCACGGCGACTATTTCTTGCATAGTAACGTTTTGAGAGAAGATTAGTGGCACATGCTCCTTGGGTGTTGCGTTGGGATCATGTAAAGTTGTCACCACATTTTCTAATTCCCAAACTTGTCTATCCACACTCCTTGCCTATGTGATGAAGTTGGAAATGGTAGGGGAGATAGTAGAGTAGAACCCCTCACTCTCGATTGCATGGATCTCATCTTCAATTGGAGAAATAAGGTATGAACAATCTAAGGTAGATTCGTCACTTGTAATCACTAGAACTCCAAGAGGATTCTGAGTGTTGTTGGGTTTACCTCCCGGCGGTATTGGTAGTCGACCATCTTCAATCATGTCTTGAAGCACATTTTTCAATTTGTAGCATTTTTCTGTGTCATGCCCCTTGCCCCTATGGTACTCACAAGACGAGTTTTCGTCCCACTTTGGATTTCTTTTCGGGTTCGGGAGTAGGTCCAATGGGTTGAAGTTTGCCTTGCTTCATTAACCTTTTAGAGCGTTGGAGTAAGTGTCCCCAAGATTTGTGAATTTCCTTGGTGGGGTACTTTTCTTGGATGGCTCGAGAAGGTTAACTTCATCAGTCTTGCTAGTGGAGCCGTATGAACGACTAGTTGAGCCTTGGTATCCTCGACCTACCGTTTTGGACAAGAGCCCTTTACGGATGTCATCTTCAATCCTTGTCCCTAGTACGGTTAAGTCCTTGAAAGTCTTGATATTTTGGTATCTCAAATGATTGGCATAGATGGGTTTGAGATTATCCACGAACTTCTCCACAAGGGTAGCCTCATCCGGACGTTCAACTAGTTGGGTACTAGTCTTCCTCCACCTACTTAGGAAGTCGGTGAATCCTTCTTTGTCATTTTGGGTAAGAACCTCTAGAGTGCGCATGTTAACTTGGATCTCATCATTATCCGCGTATTGCTTAGCAAATTCAATCGCGGCATCTTCCCAAGTAGCGATCTTCTTGTGTTGTAAAGAGTAGAACCATTGTTTTGGGATGGTGTCAAGAGATGAAGGAAATATCCTTAAGAACATCTCGGGTTTGATGCCTTTGATAGACATGTAATTCTTGAAGGCACGGATGTGGTTCAAAGGGTTTTCGTGCCCCTTAAATTTAGGGATATTCATCATATTGAAGTTGGTTGGCAATTTGGAGTTGACGGCCTCATACTTGCGATTATTCTCCCTATAAATGTCATCCCCTTTAAGGTACATCAATTGCTCCTCAAAGTATTGGAGTCTTTTCTCAGCTACAGTTAGTCCCATGGGAGGATTTTCGTCCTTGGATTCACTCGCGAAGTCACCTACTACTTCACTTTCGTGAGGAGGCAATCTCCCCTCTACGGCGTAGATCCGACCCTCGATGGTGTCAAGGCAATCATACACTTGGTCTTGAGTAACTTGGATTTGGGCTAGCGCGGCTAGGATTCGATCATTACCATCTTGAAGTTGGTTGAGGTTCGTATCGCTAGTTCCAGGCATCTTGAAAACTGGATAAGAGATCGATGACGAATCAAAACACGATCGACCATTCTAACACACTTGCTAAAAGAAGAAATGTTTTGACTCGTGAAGTGGGTATGTGCCACTTGTGTTGAGTGAGCTTTGAAGAAAGGACAAAGTTTTGAAAAATGTGTATCCTAGTCAACTATAGTGTAGTCGTAGGAGTGGACTCAAAGTGAGGTTTTGAAATGGGCTTGTGGCCCGAATTTTGACTCGACAAACGGACAGAGTTTCGACTAGGTTTTGCGCTAATCGAATGGCCTTTTTCGAAATTTTGATTAAAAAAAGGGTTTTGATTTTTGCAAAAATCGTCATGGTTTCGTTTAGAAATGGTGATCACGTAAGGTACAAATATTTATACAAGCATTATAACGGGATGCTGAGTGCTTTTAAAAGGGTTTTGGTTTAAAGGGTGGGTTTCCATACCGAACCATCAAACCCGAAGTCTGTGGAGAGGCTCGTACCAAACAAGAGTAAGACCGATTCCTAGTCCATTTCCTCAAGTAGTGAAGGCCCTTGATACAAACAAGAGTAAGCATCATGGTATGGATGACGTCAATCGCTATCCATCCTTAGGCCCAAATAAGAATTAGGACCGTTTAGACGGGACGATTGGTCGAATGGGTTGGGTTGGGCCTAGGAAGGCCGAATGAAACGGTCTAGGAAGACCGAGTTATGAAAACCGACAATTGTCTTGTGCAAACTATTCCCTAACCTTGTTCAAGCTTCACCCTTGGCTACACGTAAGTGTATTATCCCCAGCGGAGTCGCCAAACTGTGGATAGCGGGGGCCCACGGGGGCGCTTGGGAGGAAGAGAACAAGCGTTTGCATTTTGTTGGAGTCGCCACCAATTTTTATGGGAAATTGGAACCGTTCGAATACCTCGTGCCATGTCAAGACACAAAGTAGAGACATGAACACCAAGCAATCGTTACCCTTAGCATTCTATGTCTAGAATGACTCTCGTGGATGCCAATGAACACGGATGTTCACAGAGATCTGGAGTAAGGGGTGAGGGTACGTATTAGGAAGCTCTTTTGATCGAACACCTAATCCCGCCCGCCTCGATAGCGGCCTCTACTAATGATTAGGGAAATTGTCTATACTCGATATATCGTCGATTATATGCATGCAATGCAACATCCAAGTTTTAATCCTAACATGTGAGAATTAGACAAAGTCGGTGGACACGTAATTTAACATACAATTAATGTCAAAGTAGGATTTAATGCTCAATTACATGTGAAAACATACAAATGATACAAGAAATATGATAAATACAATAAAATAAAATTACAATAATGAAAATTATAACAATTACAATGGATTAAGCGATTTATGTCGAAAATACCTTTAAAACGGATAATTTGAGAAAACGAATAAAAGAGAGAAATAACGAACAAATGAGAAGGTGATAATACGATTAATAGTCCATTATACGTAAGCTAATTAAACCAGGTCAGGCAACAACGGAGTTTAGAGACAGAACTCAACCTGAAATGGCGTAGCAGGACTGCGCCCTCTGGAAGAGGCGCAGCAGGCGCTGCGTCTGTTCCAAGGGTGAGTTCTGGCTGTGAAGCCGGAACTGCAAATCGTTAATATTAATTGGTTAATTTTAAGGATTGATTATGATATTTACTCGGATGAAAGTGATTATCAGGTTATTTACATGTGATTGATAGTCATAAAAGCAACAAAACATGGATGAGACGGATGCAAACGGATTCTTTACATGGAAGAATGATTGATTAGTGACATGAGTGAACAAAATAGACTAAACATGATGAATTAATGACAAATTAATGACGAATATGACAAAAGACAGGTGAAAATATATCAAGGATCGAATTCCAGAAATCCGATATGAACAAATCGAATTCCTACAACCCGGATTGAATTTAATAACGAAAACCCCCAAATATGAGATTATAAGGGATTTAAGTCGAATTTAATGACGAATTAAACATGTTAATGATGATGATTAATATACATGTGAGATGATAAGCTATTATGTCAAAGAATTAACATGAAACAAACGAAACAAATAAACACGAACGAATTACGAGATCTAAGGAAGAAGAAAGGAAGCGAGAATCGCTGCGGCCTCACGAAGAGGCGCAGAGGCACTGCGCTCCTTCAAGAGGCGCAGCGCATTGCTGCGTCCTTTCTCGACGGTCCTGTCTTAAGGAAATCCGCAAAAAAAGAGATTTTAAAGTACGGTTTTAGAAATCGGTTTTAATAAGTATTTTCGACATAAACCTTACAATAATGATACAAAAAGTAAAGAACAATAATAAAAGAGAGATTTACACCCTCAGACTTACATGTTTGACGAAATGAGAAGGACTAAGTTATCGATTAGCGATGCTCGACTCGAACTATAATGCAAATATGAAAGTGCCCTCGTAAGAGGAAAACGATTAGATTAATTAAGTTGATTGATTGTGGAGTTGGTCAAATTGGTCGGTCATGCAATCGAGGCTGGTACTCAGAAGGATCCGAGCTTACGTGGTCGAATGTTCAAGCACGTAGACGCCAAAAAGTAAGAACAAAGGTCTAGAATTCAAAGGGAGAAGAGAAGGGCGGACACTCGCGTGAGAAATATAAGGAGCGAAGGCTCCTATTTATACTAATCACGTGAAGGAATTAGGGTTTCGGAGAGTCTTTGGAAGTGAATCTCGGAAAGATATGAAAAAGATACGAAAATTACGCAGAAAAAGACCTGGGAAGAGGCGCAGCAGCCACTGCGTCTCTTGGAAGAGGCGCAGCACCTGCTGCGTCTGTTCCCAAGTGGTTTCCTCCTGCGGAAGAAAGATTTCCGTGTTTAAGTTATGGTAGGACGGAATATTTTGGTTTTCCTTAATATTTTGTATGAATATTATGGGAAATTGTTTACCAAAGGATAAAGATTGTGAAATATTTATAAAATATGGAATAGAAATATCCGAAACATTCCAGAACATTCTGACTCGGGATTTAATGGTTATCAGAAAATGAAGACGGTTTTAGGCCCGAACTCCAAATGTATTCTAATTAGTGTCAAAACGACCGTATCGGCACGTAGATAACAACTAAGAGGTAGACATTAATGTTTGAGCAATCGTTTGACGATAAACTTACGAATTGTCATAAATCGTTCCGCGTATCAAACATGCGGCCCAATCATCACCGGGTGGTTTGCGAGAGGTGCAGAAATAAGGTATCTACAAGAAGAACTAAGGATTCTATCTTAGTTTTGGAGGAGACACAGAACTCCGTGTTAATGGTTACACGGACTCAAGTTTTCAAACGGATAGGGATGACATGAAATCACAAGCTGGTTTTGTTTTCATGCTCAATGGTGGTGCTGTTAGCTGGAGAAGCTTCAAGGAAGCTGTGATCATGCGATTCAACAACGGAGGCTGAGTACATTGCGTCGTCGAAGTCGCCAAGGAAGCTGTATGGATCAGGCAATTCACGGAAGGTCTAAGAGTAGTACCAACCGCTAATGATCCCATCACTCTCTATTGTGATAATAGTTGGACAATCTTCCAAGCTAAAGAGCCAAAATCTAGTAATAGATCTCGACATGTACTTAGAAAATATCATGTAATTAGAGATTTCATTGAAAGAAAGGAAATTGCGATATGTAAGGTTGGGACGGATGACAGCATAGCCGATCCGCTCACCAAGCCTTTATCGCAGGTAAACACAATGGACATATGGTGTCCATGGGTCTTAAACGTGTACCAAGTTTGTGATAGATTTTGAAATAAAATAAAAGTGTTATTTTTGTTCACGTTCATAATCGCATTTGTCTTTTATCTTTTCTTTACACATTGTTACATCCAAACGGGTTGTAGAGACAATTGAACCCCATTAAAGTGAACACGGATTAACATAGTATTTGCCCATAATCACTTATATGAGGTGACATCTCGAAGTGACTAGAGTGTGATGCGATTGATGGCAAGTTCAAGTGCCATATAACCATGTGAAATGACTAGCCGATCACAAAGGCAGACTGTTAGGAACACTTTGTCGGTCCTTATGACCGCTTATAGAGTTCTGGCAAATTTATATAGCCTGGTCGTGGCAAGAGCTACTATAGTATTCTAATGAGTCGATTATTTTGACTAAAGACTGTTCGCCCAAGGTGGCACAGTTTCAGATTAGCTTTGATTTATGTTACTACGACCTTCGTAAATGGGGTCCCATGAGCATATTTTGGGCTACGATGGTTGTGGCTGATCGAAGGGAATATTGCGATAGGAATTGTCCACCCCTTGTCGAGGTTACAACGATTATAGTGACACTCCTCGTTCTTATTATTTTCAACAACGGGTGTAGTACTTCTACCCGTTGTCATTGCTTTTTTAGACATATTTCATTTTGTGTTGGAATAAGTGTCCTCCGACAATAATACGATCACAACTGTCGATCATGATGATCACATGTTTAAATCTAATATTTAAGAATACACGTGGGAAGTAATATTTTACTGTCAACTGGTCCACACATATCGGTAATGATTGGCTGACTAGAGTTTGACATTACTGTCGTGCGACGGTGGTGATCAATTGATCCCCTTAGGTCATACCTAAAGGGTGACACTCTTAATTGATTATTTAATTGATCGTATGTCGATACGGGTTAATTAAATTGCTTAAAATTGACGGACGATTTTGTGAGTATAATTGACGTGTCTTATTGTAATTCGACTAAATAAGATACGGTCTAAGTAATCAAATTGTTTGATTACTGAGATTAAATTATTGTTTACGAAACAATTGAAATTGAATGAATAATTTATTATAAATACACGACGTTGTGATTTATAATTCAATAAACCGTTCTGGTACAAGTAATTACGAATTACTAGTCGATATTGTATATGACATATTTTTATTAGTATGTTGATTTTTAATGTGTTAAAAATACATAAATGTGAGCCATAAACATGTAACATGTTACATGTGACATTGTGACAAAATTGACAAATTGACAAAGATAAAATGGAACCCATTTTATCTTACATTGTACCGAAATTATAGAGGTGTTTAGGGTTTTGTTGTGTTTTAAATTTAAATAAGAAAAGCACATATGATTACACTACTTCTAGCCATGCATGCCTAATTGCTTTTGTGAAGAGCATCTTGGCCATGCATTGGCTCCTTTTCTTCCCCCCATCGGTTTCCACCTAGAAGAAGCAAGAGTTTTTTCTTCTATAATTATTCTATTTTTACACTACATAATTCTAGTGTATACATTCATTCTACTCTCTAACATTACTAGAACTTAGAGATAGAAAATACTTCACTTCTTCCCTTCTCTTGGCCGAATAAACAAGAGAGCAAAATAATATTTTGGGTCAATTTTTAAGCAAGATTAATAATATTACTAGTTCATAGTATTATTAATTATTAAGAGTTACACCTTGGGTATTCACTTTTGGGAGGGATTCTAATTTGGATCCTTTGTTCATCCTGTAACACCCCAAGTTATTGAGAGTAAGGTTGTCCCACATCGGGGAATTGAAGAGGTTGTGATATGTTTATAAGGGATTCCACCTACCACTTAGTAACAAGGCCTTGTGCTTTTGGGCTTAAGTGAGGACAAGTAATGGGCCCAAAGGTACATATCCCATCTTATTGGGTTGTGTTACGACCGTGGTGGGTCGGGTTGTTATAAATGGTATCAGAGCGACCCTGCGACCGTGTGGTGAGCCCGTGGTCGGGAGTAGCGGGTTACACACCTAGCGGGGGAGGATTCTGGGCTTGGCTGCGGTCAAGTTGGAGGCACAACGAGGACGTTGTGTTCTTTAAGTGAGGGAGATTGTAACACCCCAAGTTATTGAGAGTAAGGTTGTCCCACATCGGGGAATTGAGGAGGTTGTGATATGTTTATAAGGGATTCCACCTACCACTTAGTAACAAGGCCTTGTGCTTTTGGGCTTAAGTGAGGACAAGTAATGGGCCCAAAGGTACATATCTCATCTTATTGGGTTGTGTTACAACCGTGGTGGGTCGGGTTGTTATACATCCATTTTAAGGAAGCTCAAGAACTAACAAATAGGAGAATTTTTTGGTGCCCAAAACCGAAATCCATAAGCTTGTATGATGATTTCTTCTCTACTCTTGTTCAAGTTTGCATGCATAAGATCTAGATTTAATTTTATGACTAAATTATATGTCACATATATGAATATGTTAATTAATGAGATTAATAAATCAAACATTTTGGCGCAAATTGGGTGAAAATATATTACAACGGGTATATTTTAACCGTTGTCATACCGGTGTAATAAAGTTATGACAACGGTTAACTTTTCTTGACCCGTTGTTATTAACATATCACAACGGTTTTGTTTTAAGGACCCGTTGTCAATAGTTTGTCTTAATAAAAAACTAATTTACAAACACATACAACATACCACACACACACAACATCAGTTCAACCGTTGGTATCCTGAGTTTATTATTCTCTCTCCCCCGCTTTCTACATTCTCGTTGCCGGCTGTCGCCCAATTTCCGACGCCCAGATTCTGTTGCCTTCCCTTATCATCCTGCTCATTCTCTTTATCATCATCATCATCATCGGGTATGTTCACTTTTGTGTTTCGTCATTAGGGTTTTAAGACGATCATCTTTTTTGTTTTTCATCTGTTTGTTTTTCGTCTTCTTTGTTATCTTTATCATCCCGCATCATCTACTTCATTCCTCTTATTAGGGTTTAGGATTTTAGAAGCTCAAACTGTTGTTTTAAATTTTCATTCCTCTTTAGGGTTTTAGATAATACTCTGCATGACGTTGTTAAGTTGTTCATTTACTATTTAATTCATATTTGGGTTTTAGGATTATCATGGGTGAAAAACGGAAAAGAAGTCAAAAGAATAATAAGCCTGGGGATGATAATAAGCCTGGTGAGAGGGGTGCTACGAATTGCCCTGCAGCCCTTGCAGCTATAGCGGCTAAACAGCCGCTTAAAATAAAATGGAACTCGAAGGGTTTCCCTACTGGTCCAAATGCGGGGCATTTATCCACTTGGATTGGATGTTGCACAAGACAGTTTGTGCCTATCCATTTAGATGAAATTAGGAATTTGAATCCAAAATTTGCGGAGTTATACTTGGCTCGTATAAAGGAAGCCTTTGATATTGTCGAATGCCATGATAAGTATTTAATGCAGAAGGCAGGGTTTGTCTTAAGGCAGTAGAAGTGTGACGTTGCTAGGGATTGGTTGTATGTGGATAAGGAAACGGGGAGATGCGTAAGAGCCCGCCAGAAAACAAGTGTCCTACCATCAGTCAGGAACAATGGGATCTTTTCAAAGCGATTCGAACTAGTGAGAAGTTTGAGGTTAAATATCCTCGCCTTTTAACGATTACCTATCATTTTTTTAATTAATGAGTTCTTTATAATCTTTTTATTATCTCATCTACTTACGCTTATATAATTTGAAGGCCGTTAGCAGAATAAATCGTGCTAACATTTCATGCAAGAAGTGGAAATGGTATGGTTCTCGAGGCAGTTACAGATTGATAGAAGACAACCTCGTAAGTAGCATGCATTGCCCTGTTTATTTTATTTTTTTATCACACTTGGACTTGATACACATGTACATGTATAACTGTTACCATGTTAATGTGTAGGTGGCAAAGGGAGTGACTGACTTGGATCGGCATGTAACTTATAATGTAGGGCACACGCCTAAAGGATCCCGGTCGTGTGACAAATATGATCAGGAAGTGTTGGCCAACATAGTAAGCATTATTTTATTAAGACGAGTTCATTACTAACTTTATTATTTTAGTCACAAAAATAATTTGAAGTTTATTTAATATATTATAGGACAAGGTATTGAAGGAGGTAGAAGAAGGGAAATTCACTCCCAATGGTCGTGATGACGTTCTTGCTAGAACGATCGGCCGACATGAACATCCAAGTCGATTGAAGGGCGTCCGGTTATAGGTTGGAGTCACGAAATATTATGGGACAACTGCCCCCGAAAAACAAGAAAAGGAAGACTAAGGCTGAGAAGGCTGACATGGTACCATTTATTCTATTATTTTAATTTAAGTTCACATGTTATTGTTTTAAACAAATTGCTGAAACATTACAGTCTTGGCACGAAGGTTCAGTTATTGGCATCCGTAATACTAAACATAAATTCTGGAGGCAAGCCTTCCGAAGAAGAATTGAAGATGATGGAGGATGTCATTAAAGGGGGTAAGGTACAACAGATTGGTCAAGAGGCCGAGAACACTACTACCTTGGCAATACATGAGAAGGAAGTATCGGTCAACAAGATTCAGAAAGATCAGGTACCTAATGCTTCTGAAGTTGTAACAACTGAAGCCGATAAGGTAAATATATGACTTCCTTATTTTTCTTTTCTTTTTTTTTGGGGTAAGAGCAGGGAGTGTGTTCCCTGCCAGCTCTAGTGCTATAATTTCTGACATCGTGCCATTGGTTAATTTTATTAGGTAAATGAGTCTGAAAAGGAGATGCAACTTGAGTTACCCGCCACAGCTGACAATAATCAGGGGATGCAACTTGAGAAGACGGCTGATGGAAAACGAAAGATACATCCCCTTCAAGTCGGTTCACGATTTTAAAAGGTATGCATGAAGTCTTTAATTAGTTAAATTTATATGAATTCTATTAAATTTTGGGATATAATATATAATGTATGTGTATTCTTCAGGCCGTAAACATGAGGGTAGTTATTCTTGCTGACCCTAAATCCGAGATACCAATTGTGCGTGTTGGTCGGGCTCTCGTAGAAGTGCTCACCAAATCAGCAGAAACTTTATTGGTTCATGGCGAAAAACTTTTGCCGAATCATAGAAAAGTGGAGATAACTCAAGTCTTTGAAGGCCATGAAAAATTTCAACTGCCCGTCCCAGTTCGTGACGACATTACCATTTTGGCAGATGCGGTTGGAAGTTTCATCCAATGGCCTGAATCTCACATCTTCCTGGCTCGTTCTTCTCCGCCTCAACCGAAAGCAGTTGGGGTTAGAAAAAATACCTTTATATGTTAAATTTTTATATGTTAAATGTTTTTATATGTTAAATTTATATGTTATTTTTTTTTGTAGGGAACAAAAAAGCCGGCTAAGGCGGATAAGCCTAAGTCCCCAGACATGCCAACTACCTCGTCGAGAAAATAACTTGATGAGGTATTTAATTAACTTCTCCATTTTTTTAAAAACCTCCCTTTATTTATATTTTTTCTGTATTAAAAAGCATGGAAATTTTTGTAGGGAACAAAAATGCCGGCTAAGGCGGATAAGCCTAAGTCCCCAGACATGCCAACTACCTCGTCGAAACAACAACTTGATGAGGTATTTAATTAACTTCTCCATTTTTTTAAAAACCACCCTTTATTTATATTTTTTTCTGTATTTCTAAAAAGCATGGATATGTTACCTTTGGATTTTTTATTATTTTAATTATCTACATGTATAGGCTGGTGGTAGTAGCACAAAATCAGAGAAGCATTATTTCCCCACACTGAAAGATGTTAGGAGTATAAACTCCATTAAATTTTCTGGGAAGGAATTCATGCTAAAAGTAAGAACGGTGACGATGAGGAAACTGTATTCGGAGGCTAGCCATCGCGTAGCAAATGAGCAATTGATAATTATTCCGCTCGAGGAGGATATTTTAGAGGTTGAGCGCGAAGCAATTCTGTCGTGGGAGCTACTAGCCATTTGGGCTGGCCTAGACGAGATTGATGTCCAACACCTATTTGTTTGGATGAAGTAAGTTTCTTAATAAATCATTTCATATTCTAATATTCTGACAACTAGATAGTGTTTTAAATACCAGAATTAATACCGTAATAATGTAGGATATTGAAATTGAGAGTGATCCCCGAGAACAAGATTCCAGGTGATCTATACGGATTCCTGTGCCCCTATGTTTTATCTATGCACATCACGTTGTTTTCGTTCGAAGATCGGGTAGATTATTGCTCGGCAATTGGCGACAACCAAAAAGCTGATTTTTGCCCCTTATAATGAAATCGGGTAATACATCATTAGCATTACGTTTTCCCCTACAATTGCATTTTCATAACTAATATATGTACTTGTTAATAATGTTGATGTCTCTTGATGTATGTAGGAGTCATTGGGTGCTAGCAGTCATCATGCCGAGCAAGAAGAAAGTTTTTTGGTTGGACTCTTTGCATAAAGAACCAAGCGAGACCTTTAAGGACTTGATTATAAAGTAAGTTTATAATACGAATTTATTTTTAGCAACATTAAGTTTCAATTTTTATTTATAGCAAAACGCTCATTTTTGCCCCAAAAATATGAGTTCTGCCTCTATTTTGTTTTATGAAAAAAGGGCCTTTGAGAAGAAAAGAGCTAACGAGGATCAACCCACGAAAGATTCTAATGATGGCCCTACTTTTATTACGATAACAGGGGTACGTGCTCAACTACCATACCTTAAGTGCAAAAATTTGTCTTTAATAATAATACGTGCGCAAATACAATACCTAAAGTGCAAGATTCTGATGTGGGTCTTCTCGTCTTTTCATTTTTTATGTAATAATAGGTCCCTCACCAGCCGGATAACATACAATGTGGATACTACGTTTGTCGGTTCATGTTGGAGGTTATCATGCGAAGATATATGCTTTTTCCAGAAAAGGTTAGTAATTTCATAATGTGTTTATTACTTTTTTTAAATTAGAGCTGATGTTGTCTTGCTTGCTGCTATACCATGATGTTGCTATGTGAATGATGTATGTTGTTACAATAATGTCTTGTCTTTGTTTTTTCCGCAGTATGTAATCAGCGCGCCACAAGAACTTCAGCAGTACAAATGGAACCAAATAGACAAGGTAAGGGACATGTTGGGCAAATACGTCTTAGAACATAGCAATGAAGGCTAAATGCATGATACTCAGAGCTTAGATCAGCTTAGTAAATTTTTTGCTGAAGTTAGGAAATGATATTTGTAGATAGAGCTAGAATCTTAGTTCATTTAAAGTGATCAAATTGTAAGTATATATGATGCTGCTGTTATGGTTGAATTGAATCTATTGAGTTCTGATGAACCCAGCTGTGATTTATCTTTGGATATATCTTTGCTTCGATATATGCAGGATTTTGAATGGCATGAAACAAATTTAATTTTTAAAAAAATTAGGAAAATGTAATAAAAACGGTTACTAAAATAAAAACCGTTGTAAATACCATTCACAAATACCCGCGCATAATATTCAACAACAAGTTTTAAAATAAGAACCGTTGTAAATACCTTTCACAAATACCCGCGCATAATATTCAACAACAGGTTTTAAATGAAAAACCGTTGTTACTAACAATTTCAACAACGGTTATGTTCCGTATACCCATTGTTAAAAGTCTTCAGAATTTTGGTAGGAAAGATACAACAACGGTTTTTTATATTGTAACCGTTGTTATATCTTTCCCACCAAAATTTTGTCAAACTTTCCACAATGACTTACTCGCAACAACGACGGCTTTTAACCGTTGTGAATAATTTCCACAACGGTTTTAGTAAATAACCTAACCGTTATAAATACCTTTTACAACGGCCGCTTTAACAACGTCCGCCTTTTGTTTTTACAACGGTTTTTACCCGTTGTTATAGCCTGTATCTGTAGTAGTGATCGTTTCCAACATACCTTCCTTGGTTCTTTCAAAGATGTCATGTACAATTTGTATAAGACATTTGGTGGCCATGAACTCAATAAATTACCAAAATTCCTCACAACTCATCTCACATATCCTACCACCACTCAAGTGAAATGCTAAGTTGTGGGTTTCAAGGTTTATGCCATTATAAACAGCACAACATGCTTCATAATTTGAAAACGTAAAACCATGATGCCGAGCATAAGTCATATAATCTTCAAATCTTGCAATATACTTATCAAATGACTCATTTTCAAATTTCCAAAAAGTAGACATGCCGAACAAATGAAATAAGGCAAGTAAAAGAAATAAAATTATCAAGGAACCAAGATCCCTCAAGAAGAAGCACAACTAAAACTAGACAAAAGAACGATTCAAATACACAACACCGTCCCTGACAACGGCACCATTTTGATGAACGTGTCGTTGTATGCTCTCAAACACATTTATACCCAACTACTAGCATAGCAAGCAAGTCGGGGTCGAACCCAAAGGACGGGGGTACTCAAATTGTTCAATCTAATTGTAGTTGCAGTACGGTGTCACGATTGGTTTGAGTTGAAGATTTTAAACTAATGAAAGTAATGAAAAACAATGAAAGGTAAAACAAGCAATAAAAAAAGGGTGTGATCAAATGATAAACAATACTAGGGAATCATGAAATCATAGGGGAATCATTGTGAGATCAAACAAACAAGTTTCATAGATGCAAACATTTATTATTGTTGGAATCAATTTAGTATATATCTTACAATTCCTAGGGAAACTTAGGTCTCGGAGCCGAATCGGTCAAGACTTTACAACACCTACAAGTCAACTTGGTTTTCCCAATTCATGGTGAGATAACATAAATGAGTCCTAGGAAGGTCTGGATCCGGTGCCGAGTCGGTCAAGACTTTACAACACCTACAATCGACCTAATTCTTCCTAATCAAATATATGCATGGTCTAACAAGCTTTGAGTTGGTTTATGTCTTACAAGTCTTGTTGAAAGTATAAGAGAAACATGCTAGGTTGTCAATCAAGCATTTCATCAAACATGACATGTGCATAAGTTGGAAAAACAATAAGCAAGCATTCATATGAACTCATTAAGCATAAATCTTCCCCATGATTAACTCCCCTAATCCCCCACTAATCCCTAGTTAGGAAACTACTCACTCATTATCATGGAAAACATGTTAACAATGGTGTCAATCATCTTAAAAAGTATAAACATGATGAAAGAGTGAAACAATAAACAATAAACAAGTAAAGAGTGAAGGAATTATACTAATCTTAAGATGAACAAATGGAAAGGAAAGAATAATAGAAGAGAACTTGATTGATTGATGAAGAGTTGTCAATTCTCCAATAATAACCCAATAATCTTCAATTACCCAATAAGATCTAAGAATGCTTGAACAATAATTAAGGAAAGATTAATGTGTAATTTGTGGAAAGATTAAATGTTAATCTATTCTAATCTACTCCTAATCTAATCTAAGGAAACTTAATCTCTTGATTATTACAAAATGGAGTATATATAGTGGTACAACATTAGGTTAAGCAAGGGTAGATTAGGAAATAATATGCTTAGGTGTCGAATGGAGCCTTGCAAGTCCTTAAGGAGTCCCACGACTCCCCATTGCGAAGAAAATCTTCCTGCCGAACAATTCGCTCGATCTGGGCTGAAAGCGAGCGTCCTGGGCTTCAACTCGAGTGGGTTGAGCTTGACTCGAGCGAGTTGAGGCTCAACTCGAGCGAGTTGTTCTTGACTCGGGCGGGTTGAGCAGCAGATTCCCTTTTCTTGCTTTTATGCCTATGATGCTTCTATATACTCCTTATTCCTATCATCTTTGGTCATCATTCTTACCTCCTCTTCATACTAATCCATCCAAGATCATCAACAAGCTTCCTAATATGCGCGAGAGACGGGAATTCCGCCTCATTATCTTCTTTCCTACAAAACATATAAAATGCACTAGGAAAGCAAATAGGAAGCAAATGACGAATAAAATGGCTATGAAATGCTATATTAGTATGCAAAATTAGGTTCAATTAGGGGACTAGATGTGCATAATTATGGCTCACACCACCTTGATTCGCCCCTTGTGGTTCCCGTCACAAGGGGGATGTGAACATTAATGGACATGGGTTATTCGCTCGTTGTGATGAGCAGGGCTTAAGTGGGCAAGGCTGCGGTCCCCCACTGACGGTGAGGGTTACCTGTTGCAATGGGTAACCTCGCCGGGTTACATACGTAGGTATGTAGTCGGTTACTGGTTACTAATGGAGTTTGGAGGATGGTTCTACAATTGGATTGGATTGTATTGGTTGTATTTGTGATTTCTTATTTCATATTAAGTGAACTGACCCCGTTTATGTTTTACAAAACTATGGTAATCCATTCAAGGATGGTGAGCAGTTGTTTGACAGGTGATGATTTATGATAGCTGCGGGATCGAGGAAGGGAGTGTCAACACCTAGAGTCTTAGCTTCCGCTGTCATGAGTCTTTTGATACTTTATGAGCTGTAGTTGGTTTACATTTTCTTATACTTTGGTTTTTGGAGACATGTAATAAGTTAACTTTATACTTTAATAATTGTTCTTTGATGGTTACTATTGATATACTTACCTCGGGTAACCGAGATGGTAACACCTTTATATGCTGGGGTGGTCCTTGGTACGTAAGGCACCTTGGTATATGGGGGTGTTACAGAAGCAGCTACATGTTCGAAATCTTCCTAATGGCTTGCTGCAATGGGAGATGAGATGGAGTCACTTCAAAAGAATCAGACCTGGGAATTATCCAAGAAGCCTCAAGGCAGAAAGATTGTTACTTGTAAATGGGTCTTCAAGAAGAAAGAAGGAAAAACTATAACACTCCAAGAGTTTGAGAGTTAAGTTGTCCCACATCGGAAAAAAAGGGGGTTGTGATATGTTTATAAGGGAATTCCATCCACCCCTTAATAACAAGGCCTTGTTTTTTTAAGCTTAAGTGAGGACAAATAATGGGCTCAAAGGTATACATCTTATCTTATTGGGGTTGTGTTACGACGAGGGTAGGCTAGGTTGTTATAGAAACTGTTGCTGAGGGTATAAGGTATAAAGCTAGATTGGTAGCTCGTGGGTTCAGTCAGAAAGAGGGGGTAGACTATAATGAGATATTTTCACCAGTGGTCAGACATACTTCTATCAGAGTGTTACTAGCAATAGTTGCACATCAGGATTTAGAACTCGAACAACTAGATGTAAAGACAACTTTCCTACATGGAGAGTTGGAAGAGGAGATATACATGACTCAGCCAGACGGTTTCCAGGTTCCGGGTAAAGAAGACTATGTTTGTAAGCTAAAGAAGTCCTTATATGGGCTAAAACAGTCACTGAGGCAGTGGTATAAAAGGTTCGACAACTACATGTTGGAAATTGGCTACAATAGGAGTCCGTATGATTGTTGTGTTCATTACAACAAGGTGAAGAATAGATCTTTCATTTATCTGATCCTATATGTAGACGATATGATGATAGCTGCAGAGAGCAAGTCTGATGTTCAAAAATTGAAGGGTCTTCTCAGTGTTGAGTTTGAGATGAAAGATTTGGGTGCAACAAGAAAAATTTTGGGTGTAACACCCCGTCTTAAACTCCTACAAGTTAATTTGATTTAGTTACAATTAAAACTACCTTTATAATTTTCCAATTATATTAAGTTATGTTTATCTCAATTCCTTCTCAATTTAAATTTATTAACATACATTTTTTTACAAATGATTACGTTCATTTTACTTATAATAAAAACTTGTCTTAAATAGTATGAACCTAAATTTAATTTGTAACTAGAATTAGTCTGACCAATTAATCAAATTCCCCACCTCTTTCCTCTAGTTTTCTCTCCCCCTTCTCTCTAAAAAACAAAACCCTAAATCCTCCCCCTTTGTTGCCGCCGTTCTCCTCCTTCCTCCCACCGCCACCCATCAACCCCCTACCATGTCACCGGGGATGGGGTCTCTCAAGACCTTTCTCCGGCGACCCGTCTCCTCTCTTCCGATTAACCCTCCTCCCCTTTCTTACCCACACCCGGTTCTGGATCGTACGGGTCTGCCCGTTCTTCTCGGTCTGCGTGGTGTATGCGGGCTGTTCGGGTCTTATCGGACGAGTTTGCTGAGGTAGTGTGGCACGGTGGTGCTTGGATCTGGCGGTGGTGTGGGTTGGTAGGGAGGCGGTGGCTTCCGTTTTTTTTTTCCTGTGTTCCGCTTTGTTTCCTTTATGTTTTTGTTTAATTTCCGCTTTCGTTTTTGTTTCGTCTCTCTTTCTGAGGGCTCTGTCCCCGTCTATCGGTGGTGTCCTTATTTCAGTTTGAGAGTTTTCGTTTTACGTTCGTTTGCGTTTTCTAATAAGTCGTGAAGATCGGCGTTGTTATAGATCGTTATATGGTTTTACATATTTTGCCCAATTCATGGCTACAATCAATCACGTCAGAAGAAATGGATACTCGTCAAGGAAGATTCGGAGACCCTCTTATGGATGAAAGCCTTTTGCGGTGAATCGATGATATAGACTCTATTGCAGTGTTTCATTCTTTGAACAAGAATTTATTTCCTATGGTTGTAATCGATTTGTATCCGATTGAGCTTGGCATATATTGTAGATGTCGTATGACTTTTTATTAATGATAATGATCTTTTCTCAAAACTTGTCTTAAATAAAATTACAATGACAATCGTTGCCTTATTCGATAATGCCCCTTCATATCACCCCAAATATCTACCTCGCTCATTTTGTAATTATACCACCCATTTGAATCGTCAACCTTGCTGCTTTCACCCCCTCCACATGTAAATCTTTTCCTCCTATGTATAGTCTTGTCACTAACTCACTACACCTTTACATGTCTTACTATACATTCACATGTATCTCTTCCCTTCCCTTCTGCTTATAATCTTGTCACTACCACTTCACACCTTCACATGTCTCCCTCATAAACCACACTAACCATTACACTTTTACCATCATCTTGACCATCAACCTCATAATAATCATTGTACGAGCCTCACCATCTCTTACCTTCATATACGCTACCTAATCTGAGTCGACACCGATTCCATTATCAACCAACACTCACGCCTGAACCACATAACTCAACACCTTCGTACTCATATTTTTACCAAGACTCAAATAGACCCGACACCAACTCACCTTTACTACCGTTGTGAGCCCCTCTTCTCGGTTCTCACGGCTCTGTTTTCCGCCCCTGTTTCAAAACAGAAGGCACGGACAACACATCACTACCAACCAACCTGACCACCCTCAACCACCAGACCACGGCTCTGACCTCCATTGTAGCTTCCCTGATTCTCCCCTGTTGAAGTAATATGTCCTAAGATATTTCCGGCAATTACTAAATATAACATAGGATATTTTATAGAGATAATTATTATGTTATTTTAGTAAATCATAATTGCTTGTTAGAGAATAATTATGGTAATTTTTCACAATAAGATTGGATTAATGAATAAAATAATATAATCCTATGAGGTCACACATATAAGCACAATAAGGAAATATTAGCCCTATAAGGAAACAGATATGAGGCATCGGTTTTAGGAAAGGGATAAGAGTTCTTTCCTTATTCTACCTAGACTCTATTATGGTATGTGATACTATATATAAAGGGTACTAGGGTGATGGAAAAAGATGATGACGCTTTTCCATAAGAAACCACAAGGGAAAAAACATATTGTTCTTCCTATATACCGTCTGCCTCAAGCACCCATAAAAGTAAGAGAGCGATATTGATCCTTCTCTTCCATTCTAGCAGGCGTAGGTTTCCGGCTTGTGCTTGTGGACCGAGTAGGGGGGCAACAAGTGGGGCTCTTAGATCTCTTCTATATAAGCTATTTGTGCAATTCACGCTTCAAGAGGTAAATATTCTTTTCGCCTTTTATTATGATTCATATTATCTTATGCATGTGTTCCTCGGATAGATGTTAGGAAATTATTTTCTGAAATTCCACTTTCACATCTATATAATCCTACAGTGGTATCAGAGCCACTTGCATATATGTTAGGTTATTATTTTTAATTCAATTATGGGATAGACATTAAATATGGAAAAAATTGCATAATTATTATAGTGATATTAGTTGATTGGTAAAATTTTGTTTAGATTAGAAAATTTGCATAATTAATATGTTGATATTAATTGGTTGATAATTTTTTTTAATTTGGATTGAATTAATCAACAATAAAAAAAATCACATGAACAGCACCGACGTTACTGTTCAGCAGGTATTGTTCACGCGTAAGACATAAATTTTTCTAATTGGGCTTAGGTGTTAGATTTTTAAACAAAAATAGTTTTTTTTTTCGAGTGTAAACGGCATTTCAAACAAGACTGCAAAGCAGTGCAAAGCAGGGTTCACGTTTTTAAGCCAAATTCGAACATTTTGATTGACTTTTAGGCCATTTATGTTAAAAATTGTGTTTTTTTGACTTTTAAAGTTGTTTTTGGGATTTATTCTATTTGATTGAAATCTACAATGGTTGTATTGATTCTAATTTGATTAGAATATATTAGAAATCCTAATTAGATTGGAAGAGTTGTTTAAATCATGTTAGATTTTAATTTGATTAAAGACAAAGGTAAAACGAAATTAAATTCCAATTATGCAAATTATTGTTAATAATAATGATTATTCCATGTTAGAGTGATGATAATTGAATTAAAATTCACAAATATAAAATATTCGTTTAGTTTATTACTTAATTGTTGAGTAGTACAACTATTTTGTTGTTTTGATTGTCTAATTAATCGTTAATTAGATAATGTTTGCATTTATCATAAGTTAAGATTAATATGATTATATTCTTTTTATCCGTCTTTATTGTGATTCATTTATAATCTTGAGTTTATCATGGAAAAATATGTATGACCAATATGGAGATATTGGTTGATTGATTTTTGTTAAGGAGACAGCAAATTATAAATTTTACTTCAAAGATTAAAATTTTCTTTTATATCTCTATGATTATAAGATAATTCATTGTAATTGCTTGACTTCATTGAAGCCAAATTCTATAAAAGAGTTTTGTATGAATTTGGGTAACAAATCTGAAAAATCGTTTTTCCTTAGTTTGTTATAAGTTAATGATTAACTAGTTGAGATCCCGTGCTAAAGCACGACATTTGTGAGGGTTAATATAATTGAGCTTTAATTTTTACATAAATGAGTTGTAGTTATAATAGTATGTTGTAATGTACTGATTATAATGTTAGTAATATTATAAAAAAAAAGTTTATTATTCAAAGGACTTTTAGATTAAGTTATTTTTGTGTGAACCTATTTTTATTATTAAAAATAATAATAGCTGACTATGATGGAATAACATAATCTAATATAGGGCCAGTACTATGTTATTATAAAGCGCATATTGACCTTATAACCCGAAAACATATATGAACAGTATACGACACATCTAGAAGGACGATTAACAAATAATTAAAAATACTATTTACCCCTATATTTTTTTTATTTTTTTAATAGAAAAAATTAGAATTATTGATTCTTACTCCTTTTCCTTTATTAAGAACAACTCATATTAATAAGGATTAGTTAAGTTTTAAAAAAAAGGCAATTTATTTTAGAAAAAAAAAAGCAAATAAAATTGAAACCTTACCAACTCAAACCACCAACTTAAAAAAGAACAAATTAGTATACTACGGGTATATTAAGCGCGAATAATGGTCGTGTTAAGCCTATTTTTAGTTGGCATTTGATTTGATTGTAATATTTTATTCTGATTGTAATATTTTATTCGATAGATGCAATCTTTAGTCAATAAATTAAAAGTCATAATTTTAATGTGTGCCCATCATATTTGTCAATCAATTGAGCGGGAAAATTGTGAGCAAGTCTTATTCTTTTAGTTTAGTGGGGAAGCGAATCGATTCGTATTAGCGAATTGTGTTATTTGTAATACACTCAACGTATCGTATACGCTAAATAGAGCGAATCGCGAATTTGTATTACGAATTCGTATCGAGTGTATTACGTATCTGGTAACCTTGCGCTAAACTTATTTGCTATTTGGAGAACCTTTTTATTTTGAGGCATACTGGAAGTTTGAAATTTTGATGTAAAGTATTCTATGTTTCCCGGATTCATAAATTTGATAGCACATCTGTGCAATTTCAAGTGTAGTGTCTACCGCTGTTTTTATATTTTGGATTAAATTTTATCCATTTACCTGGAGTGATTTGGGTTTTTCATGAAAATTTTCAAGTTAATGGATTTCGCATCCTAGATCTTTTTATGAAGAGAATATATAAAAAGCACAAAATAACAATAATAATATCACATTTTTATATTGGACATTAAAACATGTTAGCTTGTATAGTTGTATAAGATGGAAAGATTTAAAAGAGCGAAGTTGACACATCTGTGAAACTTCAAGTGTAGTGTCTACCGCTATTTTTATATTTTGGATTAAATTTTATCCATTTACCTGGAGTGATTTGGGTTTTTCTTGAAAATTTTCAAGTTAATGGATTTCGCATCCTAGATCTTTTTATGAAGAGAATATATAAAAAGCACAAAATAACAATAATAATATCACATTTTTATATTGGACATTAAAACATGTTAGCTTGTATAGTTGTATAAGATGGAAAGATTTAAAAGAGCGAAGTTGACACGTTTTATTTATATAGTCAGTTGGTTTTTTTACTTAGCTTTAATCAAACTCAGTTTCAATGTCAAATTTATTTATACATCATAGCTAATTTTTGTACGTTATTTAAAATGGCAAAATTTATTTATACATCAAAATTTATTTATACATCATAAGATTTTGGAGATTTTATTTGTATTAGTTATACTCTTTAATTATACTCTATAATCTATATTATACTTTATACAAACACTATAATATTTGGAGTCAGAACGTTTCTGTGTATAGAAATATAGGATACTGAATATTTTATTTGTGGCAAAGATTGCGCCTATAGTTATGAAAATTCTATTATTATTAAATAAGGTAGTATTATTATAAAATATCAATGTTTGGGGCCCACCGGTTTTCTTGTTTTACAGAAAAAAAAAAATTATACTTACACGTTGTATTTTTTGATGGCCCACTAATGTATTGAATTGTAGTGAATTAAAATGACAAAAAAAAATAGGCCCACTTATAGGAGAATGCATTTAGGCGGGAAAAACATTGAGTTTTCTTATTCTTTTAGTTTAGTGGGGATGATTCATGCTAATTCTTTCCCCATAAAATAATGGTTTGTGTCAATTAGGTAAACTAGGTTTAAACCCTTGAAAATTCACGGGATTGCTTTAAAAATTTTAATATTAACAACTACATGACTCCTTACTTAATAACTCATTTTATATAATTATAACACTTTGTTAATTGTCATGATAATGTCAATACGTAATAGCGATAAACATAATTATATATGTTCGAAAATGAAAGAAAAAATTAGATTTTATTATTTTATCATTGTTAAGCATATTAAAATAATAACTTTTTTTTTTGGAAATCTTACTCATAAGATCGTACGAGAAATAAACCTATCATCATTAACTAAATCTCTAAATGCCCTGAAAAATCATTTTGAAGTTGGGTGTATAAGTAATGAGTACATAGACTTAAAATTACTAATTTTAAATTGGGAGTGACTGTAGTCTGGAAATTAGAAACTTCATTCCATTTAAACTGCTCATTTTTAAATAAAGCTAATATTTATTAAAATTATAATATATTCAAATTTACCAATCTTTTTCACGAATTGATCTTTTTAATAATATTGATAAATATGGTTACTATAGTATGCATAAAATTTTCTAACATTTTGGGAAAACATTTTACCCATTTTATGTGAAAAATATTTTAATTTATTTCCTAAAAAAATAGTCAATATATATTTTTGAATTCCGCGAATCACTAATAAAATCCTTATTTTAGTTGTTTTAGCAGTGTGAACATTTAAATTTGAATTTTTGAAATAAAAAAGAAAATAGCATGAAACTCTATTTTTATAATAGGTAACTTTTAATTACTCTCTAGATTTATTTATTTTTTTCCTTATATAACTGTTTTCTCAATAAGTGACATGTGAAGTTTTGATGAAAATCTATGATGCCACTTCAGCAACTTGGCTATTGCATTAAAGAAATATATGATGATTGTTTATCTTTTAGTTACAAAAATGAGTTTAATTTGATTTAGCTTCTTTATTTATTCGGTTTTGAGAAAACTGATTAACGATAAGGGAAGGAAGGGAAGACATGTGTTTCATTTATTTGGCCCACTTTAATTGATTCAATTTGATTTTCATATTAAACAGAAGAAGTATTTTCTTTTGGCCTATCAAGAAGAAATGTGGTTTTGCCTTAAAGGAAAAAAAAAAACTTATTTTTCAATTATGCATTTTTTCGTAATTTGATTACTCCCATGATAAAATATTAATGATTGAGTCATAATAAATTCGTTGTTTAGTTTTTGGCTTAATCGTTAAGTCATGTTACTATTTTCCTTTTTAGTTTTATTCTAAATCGTTAATCGTTTATTAGTATAATGAATGTTCATTATTATTGCGTATTGTGAATGCGGTGTTTGAATGTCATCATATTTAATATTGTGATTGCTTGAGGTGATTAGTATGACCCAAATTAGGATAGTTTTACGATCTGCGTATCATCATGCTTTGTAATAATTTATTTTTCGTCTTGTTATTCGGCCAATGTATTATTATCTTAGTTCATACGATTGTGGGCGCATCGTATTGCAATGTAATAATTTATTGCTTTCTTTTATTTTTACTAGCTAGTTTGTAATTAGTAAAAATAATGTAATTTGAAGACGAAGTCCAGAGAAGATGGAGGATGGCGATCCAAAAGATTCGAGGAAGGTTTCTTGAAAGATGGAGAGCTGGAAAAAGCTTGACCTAGTTAGTTTAGGATCCATACTAAATCACTATTTTTTTATGCTTGCATTTAAGTTTGTTTTATGCTTTCTTTTATTTTGTGAATGTGGTTATTTTATTATAAGTTCACCGTACTATGACCGACATTCGATCCCCAAATATGTAATATTGAGTCTTATGTTTTTCCAAACAACACTTATTAAGCCTTAGAACATAAGTGGCAGGTTCTGCCAAAGTAGGGTATCACTTGTATTTCTAAGGATAATAGGGTGGGTTTATGAAACCTACAAGTTAATGTTTGGTTTAGCTCAACAAAACTATAAAAAGACAAAGTTTTGAATTTTGAAACAAAGTTGGTGTATTAACAAGGAATTGTTAATATATCAACCAAGACTTATAAATTGGTATAATTAGTAAAGGGTTACTTACCTCAAACACTATTTATTGAAGGCAGGGCCAAAGTCCGTTTGATGTATAGTGGGAGAGGATCTTGCTTAAATGCCTTTTAGGGGATAATTTTTAAAAGGCGTTTAGTAGTTTAAAAAGTTGTTTTAAACTGCTTTGATGAACATTTTGCTTATACTCGCATGTTCTTATGTTTATGTAGGTATAATGACTAATACCAACTTTTTTTTTAATCTGTACCCTGTCCTTAAGAAGGACAAATTGAATGCTAATAATATCTTGAAATGGGAAAGAAATCCGAGAATTGTTCTAAGATGTGAAGAGAAGGAGTCTGTTTTGAACACTCTCTCTCCTCTGAACTCCCTAAAACAACATTAGATATTGAAAGGAATGCCAGAGGGTGAATCATTGTGATAGCCATGCAAGTTATATGTCTAATACTAGTATGCATGGAACAAGACTTTCAAAAATATTTTTGGTGAAAATGGATGCATATAGTATTATGACACAACTGAAAACAATGTTTCAAGAACATATTAGGCTGACAAGATTCAAGGCTCATCGTAAGCAAGTTGGCTAGAGGTCGACCACTTAACCCGCATGTGTTCAATTTGATTGAACATTTTCAGGTCATGGAAAAACTGGATTTTGCTTAACCACTTGAGCTGGTTATTGATATTGTGATCAATTCATTGCATTATGGGTTTTCAAAACTTGTATTTGAACTTTTGCATGTAATAAGGAAAAATAATCTTGCAAACGTTGCATGATATGTTGATTTAGGCTGAGAGAAACATCCCAAATGAACCGGGAAAAGAACATAAAGGTGTTCTTATGGTTCATAAAAGGAAACCGTTCAAAAGTATTAGGGCTACGCCAATTCTAAAGAATGACAAAGGCAAACATGATGCATAGTATTATTCTTTTGGAAAAGGAAACCCGATTCAAAAACTAATGTTACAATTCTATATTAGTGCTTCTATTGTCTAAAAGTTAACCATTAGAAGATGAATTTCCCTCAGTATATAGAGGGTAAGAAAAACGGATTTTCTACCAAAGGTATATTTATTATAGATGCAATTGTAGTAGTTTATACTTGAATATTTGATACCAGTTATGGTAATCACATTATATGTAATGTGTAAAGAACAAAAAGAAGTACAACGCCAATTATCAAAATGGTTTGTATGTATTGAAAAGACACATCTTGTAACACTCCATGTTAATTGAAGAGGTCTAGTGATAGGCTTAAATTACTAGTGCTTAAAGGGATTGTAAGTAATACTCATATCAACAAAGTGCACTTTCTTTTATGGTCATCCATGTGAAAGAACTCCAAAGTTAAGCGTGTTTGGCTGGAGTAGTCTTAGGATGGGTGACCTCCTAGGAAGGTTCCCGGGATGCGCATGAGTGAGAAGAAACTGCGCTATAAAGGACCCGTGTTGATTTGTGGGCCATGTACACAGCCTGGTGAGCTATCATAAGTAACCGCTCCCAACCCGGTTTGGGCCGGGGTGTTACACATCTATAACATCGACATCAAGAAATATAAGAAGAATGATTCAAACACCACCTACATATGATATTGTCGTTTAGGCCACATAATCGCAAAATGCATCGAGAAGTTCATAATGATGTGAAATTCTCAAGTCATTTGATTTTGAATCTTATGACACATGCAAATATTGCTTGATGTGGAAAAAGACAATGTCACGTTCACCGGGATTAGTGAAAGGGCAAATGAAGTTATAACCCTAATACATACGGATGTGGGGGTCTATGAGCACATTAGCAAGAGGTGGGTATGGTTAATTCATAAGTCGGAATCATTTGAACAGTTCGAACAATTTCAAAATGAAGTGGAAAACCAACTTGGGAAAAAAATAAAAAAAACACTACGATCCGATCGTGGTAGTATATATTTATTCTCAAGAGTTTGATGATCATTTAAAATATTGTGTAATTATTTCACAATTAATTCCGCCAGGAAAACGGAGTTTCCGAACGGAGGAATCGAACCTTATTAGATATAGTTGGATTCATTATGAGTCTTGCTGACATTCCAACTTCATTCTAGGGATTCACATTTAAAACTGCAGCATTCAAACTTAATATGGCTCTGACCAAAGTAATAGAAGAAACACCATATGAGATATGGATTAAAAATGTTCTAATGTTGTCTTTTATGAAGATTTGGGATTGTGAGGTCAATATAAAACATTTACTATTCGACAAGTTCTCACCCAAATCTAACACATGTCTTTTGTGGGTTATCTCAAAGAGACTAAGGGGTATTATTTCTACAACCAAAGCAGAACAAAATGTTTGTTTCTCGTGGTGGTGTCTTTTTGGAAAAAGAGTTTATTTCCAAAAAGTCAAGTGGGAGTAGTATACATCTCAAAGCAGTTCGTGACGACGAGCAACAAATTAGTGATATGACACAACATATAGATGTTCTAGAAGATGGTGTGGGTTCGACCTACATCCCATTCGCCACCCGCACTGGTTGCCATTACCCAGCGTAGAAATAGTAGATTTCATGTTTCGATGCAAAAAAAAGTTTATAGAAACTTATTTGACATAAAGTTCTGAAATAATGATTTTGGAAAAAAAAAAAAAAAAAAAAAGGCAACCTACTATTTACATAGATGCTTTGGTGAGTCAGGATTCCAAAAAATGACTAAGAGTCATGCTAAAACGGATGTCAAAACCCCTTTATTGAAGGAGTTCTTAAAAGAGGATGTTAAGTTAACTGAGAGTAATATTACTTTCTCAGTATTGTATGTGAATGACATACTAATCAAAGGAAACGATGTATCTGCTTGAGTCAGTCAAGAGATGATTGGTACATTATTTTTCTATGAAGGATCTAAGAATACAGATTATATATTAGGTATCAATATCTATGAAGATGATTGGTACATTATATTGATAAGGTACTTGTTATGTTCAAATTGGATTCATCATGTATAACATGATGTGTACTCGACCGGATGTTGTAAATGCTTTGAAAATATGCTGCAAATACCTGTCAAACCCATGACTAGTGCATTGAGTTGGAGTGAAGACTATCCTTAAGTACTTGGGAAGAACTAAGGACAACTTCGTGGTATACGGTTGAGATGATGAATTGGTTGTTACTAGTTACAGAGATGCGAGCTTCCATAGTGGCTTAAGATTACTTCTGCAGTTAGTTTGGTTTCACTCTTTGTCTCAATGGAAGACTGGTGAGCTGGAAGAGTTCTATACAAATCACCCTCACGGTTTTTGTGTCTGAAGCTGGGAATATAGAAGCTACAAATGCAACAAAGGAGATTAATTTGTAAGGTTCACACCAATGCAAATGTCGCAAACTCATTTGACTAAACTTACTCCACAACCTAAGTATGAGAGTTATACTAGGTCTATGGTAATTAAGCCAATCGGATTTTGGCATTAAAATTCTATTTGAGGAAATAGAGTTATTATATTAAAAATATGGTTGATGTTTTGGAATGTTCATCTATAATATAATATTGATTTCTTATTTAATTATTGGTTTAGTATTAAATAAAATGTCCAGAAAGCATGTGATTTCTCTATAGGATCATCAAAAGTGTTTTGATAAATGGAAAACTGTCAGTGAATAGAGATCACAGCATAATTCTGTCCCTAGTCAGTATCACTAAATTAGACATAAGTGATACAACGAAAGACTAGCATGAGATTGTTTGATAGTGCAATTCCATGGGCTATGGAAACATGGGGATGTTCACTCAATCGCATGGATATATTAGATATATTGCGAATTGACCGAACTAGATTCTAACATAGAATCAAAATCTAAATTTAGTACATTCCTTTAACATGAGTATATCATTCCAACCATGATATGATTAGTTATGCATTGACAGTGTTAAACGTCGCGCCGTAAAAGGAGGCAATAAAGGCAGTAGTCATGATGACTAAGAATTGAGTGGGAGTTTTGATGATACAAGATTGGATAAGTCCTCCTATACAATAAGATTGGTGTCTAGGCCTCTTGATGAGCAAGAACTGAGAAAATGCATGGTCATGCTGGATTGGATTAAGAAGTTAATCCTTGTATAAGCAGTTCGAACTCGGGATCAGGAAATATAATTTTGTTGGAAGACATAATGAACATAGTATGTTATTGTGTTATCAAAATTGACATTAAGATATTTAAGGAATTTGATGATTGCCTTATTGTCTACGCACAAGTGGGACATTGAAGGAATATGTCCAAAGACATTTCCGGCAATTACTAAATATAACATAGGATTTTTTATATAGATAATTATTATGTTATTTTCGTAAATCATAATTTCTTACTAGAGAATAAGTATGGTAATTAATCACAATAAGATTGGATTAATGTCTAAAATAATATAATTCTATGAGGTCACACATATAAGCACAATCATTCTACAAATCCAACTCAGCCATATGCCAGCCAAAATACTTGAGTCGTGCTCAAAAGGTCACTCTCACATGTTCTCAAATTGTGTTCACTATCTATGATGAGTTCACACAACCGCTAAATATCCGATTTTGATTGCACTCAACTCATCATTTATAAGTTGTCTCTCATGATCAATTCGCCATACTCAAAACATTACATGGGTCAACTACCGTCCTAATGTTCCCAAATTATAAAACTTTGATGACTATGTCCAATTCCACACATCTTGTAGGAGGCATATGCATAAGGCTAGGGTGGGAAAACACTCTTTTGGTTTCACACATAACTCTATACCCGAAAATCTCGGGTTAACTCAACGGATAGGGTGTTAAGAATCAAAACAATCCAGAACGGATAGGAAAAGGTAGCAAATTAAATAGCGTGGAAGGGATAGGAAATCAATAGTCGACACCTTAAAATCGTCCTAATAGCACACTTGAAATATGATGAACTTTGGAAAATGATGCAACTTCAAAACTCAACTCTAATGCAATTTTACTCAAACTTGACTCAAATGCGAAATGCTATATTAAAACTTTAGCATAAAGGTCATTTGTTTCAAATTTCTCAAAAAACTTAATACAACGTAATCCGTCATAGGATGGTACATGTCATTATAAGCCAAGTTCAAAGTATTACTATTCAATTGGTACAAGATATAACTTAGAAACGTCAAAAATCCGGGTAGGTATACCATTCTTTTTCGAAAATAATATTTTAAGAAGGAAAAACTTCTTATGCACGACTTCACAAAACGTTGTAATCGAAGATTAGAATAATAAGGAATAAATGAAGTACATCACGAACGTAAAATCAAAGCTTATGTATACTTTTCACAACACTTTCGAAAAATTTGTCAACCTTCAAGACGGAAAATTTTGATTCACACCATTTTATTACAAAATTCCAAAAATAATATGATAGTTTTACAATACTATTAATCCATATTTGGGTAAAAATCAAAATTGTTCATATTCCTCACTTGGTTCAAAATTTTAGGCTAAAATTTGCAATGAAATCTTCATTTTTAAGACAATGTACCACACCACTAGAGATAACGGTAGTCTTTGTAAGACGATTAACACAAGTTTCATTCATGAAAATGAAAAGTAACTCAAAACTTTTAAATTGAAACTTTCGTATAAAAGGTAAAATCCGACATTAACAACAAGTGTTAAGCCTTTCTTGTTCAATATGACCCAACAACAAACACGAAAATCCGGTTATCGACTCAAAAGCACAAGTTTCTAAGCTCATCCATGGTGGGAAAGAAAATTTATCGTAAAAATCTGATTTTTGACCACTCCAATGATATAGAAAATCAACCATTACTACGAAACTCATCATGTGGATCGACATAGGCCACCCCGGAAATAGGTGACAATTACACAGACATAACAAACGTCAGTTTCAATAAATAAAGTGTGACACGACTCGAGTGTGTGAATATACAACATGACTATGATATGAATGAGACACTATCAAACAACCACATCCACGGTATTGGAACACGCCCAGACATACCAACAACCACACTGGTACCGGGACACGCCCAGACATACCAACAATCACAAACAGGTACCGGGACACGCCCAGACGTACCGGGTCCGGAAGCCAACCGGATCCCCTGCCAGACGTCGTGTCTCAACCACACGAGTCCCTTAGTGACTCAAGCCATTAATGTGCATATCCGTCTTGGAGTGGGAAGCTCCAAGAAGCAACTCAAATGTAAGACGGTCTCTCAACCGTCTTACGTCTCCGAAACAACAAAAACAATAAATCCTCCGACATATACAATCACAACCGTCACAATATGAAATGCATGACAGACACTATACACCATGACATGCCAAACATATCAACGGATACCAGTTCCTCAAATATCCCGACTCGTCGAGCAGTCAAAAACCAATATCATACAATGCGAGTCACTCATGCAGAAAAAGGCAAATGACTCGTTTAGTAAATATATGAAACATTGAAACTGGGTAGGATAAACATTCCTTATCACAAGCTCCATAAGCAAACCCGATCCCATAATAATACCGCTTCATAAAACCGTCACCTAATTAAAGTAATTAAATATATTTAATTACTAACTAATCTAATTAAATTAAATAAGAATTCAATTAATTAAATATAAACCCGTCTTAAGCTATTCAAATCCCGTCTCAAATATTCCCCAATCACATGGGTCAAATCCCGATTCATACCCATTATTTAATTAATTAAATCCCGTCTTAAACTCTACCCAAAACCCGCTAACACCCACACCAACACCACCATCGCGTGCCACCCTCCACACGGGCACCACACCCACAAACCGCCACCACCGTGGCCGGCACCACCACCATGGTGCCGCCCTGACCACGGTGGGTCCAAGTACGACCACCATGCCGGCAGCCACCACCAGCAACAGCAGCAAAACACGACGACGACAACCAGCAACAACACGATATACACAACAACCAAACCCGACACCCTTACTCAACCGACCATAACAGCCCCCATCGTGGGCCACCACCACCATGGTGGTCATGACCTAACCCTCACTTGCCATGTCCCTCAAACCTGGCCCCCAACAACCGCCACAATAACCACCAACAATGAACAACACAAAAACGATAACAAACAGGTCGTACACCCCCTTTTAGACTCGATTTTCGACCACCACAGCCACCTAACCCACCACCCAAGACCACCAATAGCTTCTTCTCACTACCCTCGACACAACCACTCTAACCCCAACCCAGGTAAGTCAGGACAAAGGGGTTAAAAACCCGTCTTAAGACGGTTGTACAAAACAGTTATGACCCTTTAAAACACTCGGTCAAACCGAGTATGGGTGGTCAACGGTGGTCAACAAACGGTCAAGGGCGGTCAGAGACGGGTCAAGGTTAAGGCGGGTTAAATAAAATAATATAAAAATTAGTTTGAGACGGTTTTACCTTACGATCCCGAGGCAGAGGGTAAAATCACCACTTTTCTTCTAATCTCTCTTTCTCTCTTCTCCTTTATCTTTTATGTGGATTTGTTGGATTATGTTAGGATAAGGGTTGGTAAGGGTGGGTAAGGGTATATAAGGTGAGTGTAGTATGGTAGGTGGGTGTATAAATACATGTATTATGTATTATTATTATTATTATTATTATTATTATTATTATTATTATTATTATTATTATTATTATTATTATTATTATTATCATTATTATTTATTACTATTATTATTATTATTCCGTCTAAAGCCCAACTCGCTAAATACAATAAAATATTATTATATAATTATTAAATACGGAGTATTACAGTAGGTTGATGGAAAAAGATGATGAAGCTTTTCCATAAGAAACCACAAGGGAGAAAACATATTGTTCTTCCTATATATCGTCTGCCTCAAGCACCCATAAAAGTAAGAGAGTGATATTGATCCTTCTCTTCCGTTCTAGCAGACGTGGGTTTCCGGGTTATGCTTGTGGACCGAGTAGAGGGGCAACAAGTGGAGCTCTTAGATCTCTTCCATATAAGCTATTTGTGGAATTTATGCTTAAAGAGGTAAATATTCTTTTCGCCTTTTATTATGATTTATATTATCTTATGCATGTGTTCCTTGGATATATGTTAGGAAATTGTTTCCTGAAATTCCGCTTTCACATCTATATAATCTTTCACCTATTTCTAAAATAGAGGTTGGCGGTCCCACTGTCACCCCGTGAGCCCTTGTCAGCAGCCATCAACCACCATTATTGTCGTCACTGTCGTCAGACACCATGAGCCGCCCTTCTCCTTCTTTCTCCTTATTTCATTTACCTATATAAATAGACCGTCTCACTTTTCTCCCTCGTCTGTTTTCGAGTATCACCAGTCACCTCTATCTCTACCACCATCAACTGTGCCCACGTCGTCATCCTCGTTGTCGTCGAAGCACCACCACCATCGTAAGCCTCTATTTCCTTGTTCCCTTCTTCTTTTCTTCCTTCCTTTGTTTTCGTCCCTCTGATCTGCTTCTCCTTGTTCTGTCTTCAAACCACCGCCACCAGTGTCACCGTTGCCATAGTCACTAACTGTTGTCGCTGCCGCCCTTCGCCGTGAACAGCCGCACGAATCACCAGTGTGGGGTGAGTTCTGGTGACCTAAATCCCTAAATCGATTTGGGGATAGCCCAAATGGAGTTTTTCCTGTTAAATTACGTTACACTCCCTGTCACTTTCTTTTAAGTGATACGACTTTGGTCCAATTTATTAACTTGACCATTCGTAATGCAAGGTTTGATTGACGGGATTCGGACTTGGACTTCTCTTGCTTTAATGACGGATTTAAGACAGACTTGTGACCTTATTAATAACGATTGATTATCGATAAATCGGATTGATAAGCACATTCACTTATTTCACTAACTTCGGTAACCCGACCTTATTCTATCCCTCCTTAATCTTACAAGACTCGATATGCTAATGTTAATGAATATGTTTAAATAAGAATTCCGTAACTTGTTTGACTATTAAAATTTGATTAGAATTACTAGACCGTTAAATTAATGATAATAGCATGAAATGTACATGTGCACTAGTTAAACGATTAATTTAGTTGGACTGGTATGTTAAAATTACATGATAACAATTGATTTATCGTTGTGTTATTTTCTCACCTAGAAACATGATTAGAAAATATAATTAAATAATATCTTGATTGCCTACATTTATTTACGATTGTATGGCGTACGTTCTGACATGCTATCTCATGGTTTTTGCATTTACCTTATTATACTACGTATACTATTGAGATGTTTCTTTTAAATGAGTAAAAGCAGATTAGCTCTTAACCACTAGTCTAATGGGATTATAGCTTTCCTCATTAAATTTATCTAAGCCTAGAATTGATAAGTTTAAACTTTATTAAAATATTAAAGTTTGAAAATAATTCTCTTAAGATTTAAAAATCAAAAGCATTCACTAATATTTTAAAGGGTTATTTGACAAGAATAATCCAAACTATGAGTAATCTTCTTACAATAATATGAACTACATTTAATCTCATAATAAACCGTACTATTAACCTCATCTTCTCATAATGCACTCGGTGACCTATTACCTATTTGTCAGGTCACACTTTAAAAAAAATGAAAAAAAATTCATTATTAAAATTAAAAAGATCCTATACTACCACAAGTCCCATTTACTTCGTTCCCTACTTCCCTTCATCCCTAAACTCTTCATACACCGACCAACCAAACACTCAAAAATCATCACCGTCAGACTGCTGCCACACACCACCACCAAGTCACCAACACCAACAATACACTCTCATCATACCACCACTAAATCGCTTGACCACCAAAAACTCAACTGACCATAACACCACCTAACTCTTGTCCCACACTACGCCGGAAAACGATAACTTACTATCAAAAGTAGACACCATTAATTTGCCAGAAATATCGCCTGAAGTCGGTCCTCACCCTCAGAAACACCAGTTATCTCGCCTGAAGTCGGTCGCGAATTGCCGGCGCCGACAGCCATGCCGATGTTCCTCATGTTGCTAATTTGAGAAGAAAATCAAGGTAATGAATAATGATTTTGGTGGCGGAGTTGGGTAGACGATGGTCGCTGGACTGAAATGGAGATTTGCAGGATTAATTATTTAATTAACTAATTAAATTTGAGGATTACGATTGCATCACTATTCTCTTCCCAGATCTATTTGTTAGTTGATGGGTTGATTCCAATGGATAACCATGCCCGAATGCTCATTTTTTAGAAGAGAAAATAGTGATTTTTAATGGATTAAGATAAGTCACAGAAACAAAAGAAGAACGAATGGGAGTTTTCTAAGTTAGGAGGTAGTGTATCGTGAGGAGTTTTCTAAGTTATAGCAACACCATCATCAATCACCGCACTTGTTAATTTAGAGGGTAATAGAAACACAATTATCAAGCACCGCATCAGAGTGGGTGTGGAGTTCGGTGGGAGTGGTGTGGAACTGGAAGGGGGTGTCTGATGGGTCGTGGGGATTTTGGTTGGTCAGGCGCCAAATGAGTGGTGTGTATGATGGACGGAGGCGGATAGTGCGGATTATGATTATTATTATTATTATTATTAGATATATTATTAATAAATATTATTATTATTATTAGTGCCACGTCATTAACAGGTCATTTATAACCTGGTATAACAAGTTAAATTCATGCGAATATATTTTGAGGAGAGTGTATATAAAGTTAGGTTTATTTTAGGTTAAAATGTAGTTCGGATTATTTTAAGAAGATCACCCATAGTTTGGATTATTCTTATCAAATAATCCTTATTGTTATTAGATATATTATTATTAATAAATATTATTATTATTATTATTATTATTATTATTATTATTATTATTATTATTATTAGTGCCACGTCATTAACGAGTCATTTATAACCTGGTATAACAAGTTAAATTCATGCGAATCTATTTTGAGAAGAGTGTATACAAAGTTGGGTTTATTTTAGGTTAAAATATAGTTCGGATTATTTTAAGAAGATCACCCATAGTTCGGATTATTCTTATCAAAATAATCCTATTTTAAACCCAAAATATTTTACATGATTTAAACGTTTTCCAAATTACAAGGTAAGTTATTTAATAAATAAGTCTGACTTGATTTATATCTTTTATTTAATAAAAGTATTACTCCTACAGTTTGTAAAGTAAAAATATTTGAAATGATTTAGTAGTACTTTTAAAAAATTTACATAAAGTGTTTATTAAGTAACCATATTTTATTAAAAAAAAGATTGAATAAACTTCTTTAATACAAAATATAAACTTAAGCTTATTATAGTAAAAATTTAAATACCTTCCTCGAATAAAGAATTTAGAAATAAGAAATTCCAAAAAAGATTTGCCAAATCCTAAAGATTTCAGTAAAGATAAATCAAGATGAATTTATGTGTGATTACGTTTCTTATTCGAAAGCTTCTGGCACTGTGGGACATGCCCCTTAAATGGGACCGCTGAGACCAGTATATCAGTAAACGGTATCCTGACTATGCCTCTTATATGGGGCCTCTGAGCCATGGTATCGCTTCCGGTTTACTTGGGTATGCCCCTTGAATGGGACCTCTGAGCCAAGTGCCGGTGTATTATCGTTATGTCGGAATGGTCCGCATATCGATGTATCATCGTCTCTATGAGACATGCGTAAGTCATCCGTGCTACATGTTGGGCGCTACCTTGGTAAGGTTTAGGGATCGACGTGACGGGAGAATTCTTAGAGAGCTTATGATATACAAGTATGGACAGCACATCCCAAAGCTGCGTGTGGAGGGATTGTCGTTAGGATAGTAGTCGACCAGCTGCCACTGAGGAGCCGGGTGTTCCAAGAAGTTGTGGAGTGGGTATATGCGCATATATTGACATGAGTGATGCGTGCCTATTTCATACATTTAATCTATTCATTTGCACGCATTTCTATTTATATTTAGTAGCGATTAGCTACTATTCTCCCGTGAATCGACTACTTTGGGTTATTTTTTATTTTATGCAGATTTGGACCCGAAAGGGTGTAAACAAGCCAAAACCCGTCCCCGAATTTGCATTCGGGATACTAATGAACTTAAGCTCGCGAATTATCATCTTGGAATGCGTGAAGACATGAGAGAGCATGCTAAAGTAAGGAATGGACGCTGCTGTTTCCCCAGAAAAGTCGATCGACAACTGCTGATGGTCGATCGACTGGTTGCGTTTGAAGAAAAATTCGATCGACAGGAATTAGTAGTCGATCAACTGGGTTGCTCAGAGGATTAGTCGATCGACAACTTTGGTTGGTTGATAGACTGTTTTGCTATTCAGGTCGTGATGATTTATTTAGTTAGTTCGGCCCATTAGTTGTTTAATTAATAATTCTCAGCTATCTCTATAAAAGGAGAAAGGCAGAACAAATTTAGGGCATCTTTTACACTGCTTAATTCCTTCCAACGTTACTCTGCTTCTTTATTTTTCTATCTAAACTTATAATTCTTTCCTTCGAATTTCGGTAATTTCAATTGTTCTTCGTTCAATTTGCTTTAATTTTATTATTGTTCTTTTACTATTCTTATCAGTTCCGTTTTATGCTAGTTGAATATCTATTTAATTCCATCATGCAATTCTTAGTTATCTCCTCTACTTTAATTGTTGTTTCCCATTTAATTATGCATAGCTAAATCCTTTGCGCTAGGATTTAGGGGATCCGCGGTTCTATGATGGTATTATGTTAGGTTATAGGTCTAGCAGTTTACTCTGTCTGAATTGTTAATCGCAGCATCTAAAGCGGTTTGATTAATTAAGTGCACGTAATTAATTGACCATCTTGTTAAACCTTGACCTGGATCGAGAAATTGGAAAGGGCGAAGACTTGTTACAGACAATAGGATACCCTAATTAGGGCAAGAGCTATATTAGAATTCTAGGGCGAATAGTGGACCGAGATGACCTGTTCACTGTTCAGTACCCTTCAGACCATTTATTGCTGACTATTGACCTTACCTTAGATCGTTGTAGACCGTGGTGAACCGTCTATCCTAGCTGTTTCTCTCTATATTTGCTTTACTTATTTCTTACGCTTAATTTCTCTTCTTTGCTTCTCTTTAGTTTTAGTAAACAATTCAAACCCCCAATTTTGTGACTTAGACAGATTTAAATTGAAAATTAGCTTTCAAATAGCCTCCCTGTGGATACGATCCCGACTTCCCTAGCTATATTAGTTAGAGACCAGTTGGTTTATTTTTGATAGGTTGCGATAGCCGTGTCAATGAGCTTGATCAGCTTTACTACCTTTCAGATATCTTGGCAATTATTATTTCACGGTTGTGATCGTGTGCAGACCTTGACAGTTGTGATTGTCTTGGTGCCTCGAAGTGTATGGGACATGTCACTTAAATGGGACCTCTGAGACCATCCATTAGTAGTCTGTTCTTCCCCACGATTCCGGTTGTTAAACCAAGTCAATTTAGTTGTCTGGTCCTACTGAGCACTTGGGGTGATATGTAAACCTCCTAGTATTGGTATGATTGGCGGGATTGATGTTCACATTCGTACTTAAGGCGAGATGCAAGCCGTGAGTATGCATGTGACATTAGTAGTCACATCTAGTGCTTATTTCTGAAGAAAACAAATGTTTTTAAAAGAAATGACTACAGTTTTTACTCATATGATGCCTATTTGGATTTACCGATGAAATTATTATATGATGAATAATGTTACTACATGATAAAGGGAGATCAAGGTAAGGATGTCACATGCTTGATGATTGATACTTGTTGTGCTCACATGTTCCTAACGTTGTATATAATTTTAATAAGTGTTATTGTATTACTAAAAATGGATTCTTAATATCTTGAGTAATGTTGTTGTACCATTTAAATATAAAAAATAATGTGATAAAAGAACTTATGTGATGTATGCTTTATGTGATTCTTATTTACGCATTTCATTTTCATTCGCATGCCTGCTTTTGAATTATTAAGGTAATGATAGAAGAATGGTTAGGTTGCTGTCGCTCAGCGACTGTTGTTTAAATATTTTTCAGGTACCAAGGACCAGTTATATGGAGACACCTTTCAAGGGCATTCTGGGTTTTGAGAGGACCTTTTAATGTTGTTTTAATTTGTAATTAAATCTCTCGACTAAGTTATTTAGTCATGTGTAAGTGATCCATAATGATCTGAATTCTTTTTTGTAATAATGACTTAGTTGTATTCTGCATTTATCTCTTAACTAAGTCATTAAAAATCCGGGTTGTTACACTGGGAATAGAGATCTACAGGGATAGAAGAAAGAAGAAGCTTTTCTTATCTCAGAAAGGCTATATTCAGAAGGTGTTGTCAAGGTTTGGCATGTCTACTGCTAAATCCATAGATACTCCTAGTGCATCAAATGCACATCTGTTTGTTGCTTTCACACCCAAATCAGTTGAAGAAAAGGGAGTACATGTCCCGAGTTTCGTACTCTAGTGCACTGGGTAGCTTGATGTATGCTATGGTCTGCACTAGACCTGATCTAGCACAGTCGGTCAATGTGGTGAGCCGGTTTATAGGTGATCCAGGTAAAGAGCACTGGCAAGCTGTGAAGAGAATTTTCTGGTACCTTAAGGATACATATGATGTTGGTCTCATTTATGGAGGTGATAGAGAGTGCCTTGTGTCAGGGTACTCAGATTCTGATTATGCAGGAGATGTTGACAGCAGACTATCAATGACTGGTTATGTTTTCACTCTTGGTAGTTCATTACATCGGTTGGAAGGCTACATTGCGGCCTACGATTACTTTGTCTACTACCAAGCGAGTATATAGCCTTGACTGCAGCAGCTAAAGAGGGTATCTGGTTAAAAGGGTTGGTCAGTGATCTGGGTCTACATCAGGAGCAAGCTATTGTATTCTGTCACAGTCTTAGTGCAATATGCTTGGCTAAAGATCAAGTCCATTATGAGAGGACTAAGCCATATAGATGTGAGATATCACTTTCTATGAAATGAGAAGAGGATTAAGGTGAACAAAGTGGGTACTGCTGATAACCCAGCTGGCATGTTTACCAAGAAAGTTCCGCATAGCAAGTTCAAACACTGTTTGGACTTGCTAAATATCCGAAGTCTGTAATTGCCCCTTTGCGAGCAATATCTGAGGGGGAAGGGAGAAGAGTTTTAATTTATGGTACATCTGGCATCTATACGGGTGCATCTGGTAAACGTGTCTATTTGTGAGAGAATTCAAGTCAAGGTGGAGATTTGTTGGGTTTATTCTTGAATCCGTTAGTCGCCGCTTCGAACGACTATGCGGGGGTCTCGCTGAAAAGTTATCCGTATCTGTTATTGGGCTAGGATCTATCTTGGGCCTTATTAGGTAATTCTGTATTAGGTCTTAGGGAGTATTATATAAACTCTCTAAGCCTCTCCCTAACAGTCATGCTTATCATACCGTCTGAATCTGTAATCTGAAAACTCGTTACATATTAATAAACCTCTCCCTTCTGCCTTGTGGACGTAGATAACACACCGTTAGTGAACCACGTAAATCTGTGCGTTGCTTTCTTTATTGTTTTTATTTGTCTTTCTTGCTTCTGTTATAACAATTGTATTGGTAAATTGTTACTCCCTCCATCTCGATCAATAGTTATCTATTGCTTTTGGCACAAAGATTAAGGAAAGATAAATGAGCGAATTTGGACCACACAAATCCTATAACTAGGACTGTTAATTAGACGAGACAGCTCGCGAGCAACTCGAGCTCGGCTCGGTCAAAGCTCGGCTCGTGTGAGCTCAGCTCGGGCTCAGGCTTGGCCTCGGCTCGAGAGCTTAACGAGTCAAGCCGAGCAAACATTGGCTCGATTCGAAAAGCTCGTGAGCAGCTCAAACTTGTGTAATTAGATGAGATATTACTCTTATTTATAAAAATATTTTGTCAGGATTATATATTTGTATCACAGATAAAACAAATGTCTTATTGATTTTCCAATATTTGTATATAAAACTTTCTAGCCTTGTTATTGAACATATCGAGAGAGAAAAAACGACAATTCAACAATTATATATAGGGTCGAGTTGAGCTCGAGTTTGGCTCGAGCTCGCATGCTTGATAACGAGCACAATTTTTTCAAGTTCGGGTAAGCTTGAGATCGGCTCGAACTCGAGTTTTACTATATGAGCACAAGCCGAGCAAGGCCAGGCTCGGGCTCCGCTCGGCTCGTTAACACCCCTACCTATAACCCACATGTACATGAAAGATGACCACAAAAAATGACCAAATAAGGAAATAGATAACTATTCACTGAAACACCCAAAAATGGAAATAGATAACTAATAACTGGGACGGAGGGAGTATTATTTTATTTTTTTCGTCTCCAATAATAAGCATACCGCTTAATAATTTTTAATAATTGCAAGTGAATTACTAAATGCAAGTATTGGAATTGCTCTTATTACATTTAGTCAAGATTAATGAGTGATAAAAAAACATAAAATTTCTCATCTATACTAACACAATTGACTTTCAATCTTGTAAACCTAACTTAGAATGTCATTTCAAGTAGATCTACTAATAAAAAAGTTGATTAAGTTGAGTTCTGTAGTGACTAATTGAGTGTTTTCAACTTTTGCTTTCACTAGTTGTTGTTCCGCGCGCGATGCGCGCAGAATCCCAAGGCCCATATCCGTCTTTTATCAAATTACCAACCTTCAAGCACAACGCAGAAGTATCTGTTTAGTTGTAGTCATTGGGTTAACACTTTCCGAACATTTAAATCAACCCTTCATGAACAATCTTCGAAATGAAATGTTTAGGTTGGAGTCATTGGGTTGCTGACGATTAGTAAAGAGAAAATGCAAGCAAAATAAGACAAACGATCCACAAATCAGAGTACCTTCGATGCTTCTTGTTTAAGTCGACAGGCCCAAATTAGAATAGTACATGTGCCACGTAATTTGGTTGATAGGATACTAATCATAATTAGAATTATCATATAAGAATGTATCACATTATAAATGATAAATGTAAGAATTAGACAAGTTAAGGCCGCGGAACCCGGAAATTATAGAGTACCCAACATCAAATAGTCATATTAGAGATTGAAACTTCACAAGAAATAAATGTGACCCAGGAACATAGTACCCATCATCAAATCAAATAGACATTAAAAAGATTGAAACTTTGCAAATAGTAAGTGAAACTATAGCATACCCATTGTCAAAAAAAGAACTAAAAAGATATTAAATTTTGCTACGAACCAAATGAAACTTGGATATTATAGATACACCTCATCAAATACACTGAAAACTAAAAAATTTGAGACTTCGCTAGAATAATTTGAGTCTTTGCTACAAACTAAACTGAAACTCGGTTAGATCAGGTTTTTCAAGCTCTCTATACCTCCTAATAATAATGGAATACATGTTATCATGGGCGACACCAGAGCAGCATTTGCTCAGGCTAAGTTCCCATAATGAGATGTAGTCCCCAATAGCTTGAAGGCTTAAACATGTTTAGCTTGAAGAATGTACTTCAGTCAGCCTTGGCAATCTACAAGCAAGATCAACGGTGATCTGAAAACAGCGGCATAATTCGGTAAGACCGGTAATTTTAGAACTATTTGAAATTTGGCCACCTGAGTTGACCTCGTGTCGTAGTTCTCAATAAAGGTAACTGTACGAGAACGCCATCAGAACAAATCCGCAACTAAATAAACTGAGAAGCAGAATTCTGACAGAAAACGTACTGGTCAATATTCCACAAAGTAAAACTGCGGGATTATGCAGGTTGAAAGTTGGTTCCTCCATATCGGCTTTCCATAAAGCAATTTTCGAATGAGGCTGAGCATCCTGCTTGTTAAGCAAAGGGTATTAGATGTTGAAACCAAACTTTACAAAGCAAAGCAAACCACATTAATCTCAAGATAACTGAAGACAATATAAATGAATAATTGATGAAGAATGTAAGGGAAATACCAAAATACTTGTATATATGGCAAGCTCCAATTTAAAAGGCTTCCGTAAATTACGAGAACCACTGGGAAGAACCACCGCCCACCTGAGGAATTGGAAAGTGATAAGCATGTGAAGAACCAAATATATAATGCAGAGTAAATATTGCCAGACTATCAGGATGCAACGATAATAAACCAGCAATTGATACTTACACTTTTCTTGAAAGAAATTGTGGAGCAAGTAATTCCAGAAACCCTGGCATCATGGGTTTTCTCAGCCACCCAGCGTATAAGCATATGTGATTCTATAAATTCCAAATATAAAACAGAATCATTGTCGTGTATAGCAGAACGCCAAACATTTTAGACGGTGACATAATGAAAGTAAATGATACAAATGAAGTCAACAGAATAATAGAGACAACCTACCTCAATTGCACGAACAATATTGGTGAATCCTTTGGCTCTCGCGATGTCCGGTGCGGTTTGACAATCATCATTCACCAATAAAGCATTAGCTGAAAAACGGGGCAAACCAGTTAGATTCTAAGAGCTTCAGAATTAGTACACCCTCCATTCCAATACGTTATTTAGTTTCGCATAAAAAGAGAAGAAAGTCGGCTTCCTAATTCACAATAGATGATACCTCCATTAGAAAGAAGTAGATTAACGTGATATTCTAAGCCTCATTTTGCAGCATGATGTAATGGTGTACCTCCATTATGACCTGCAATCACATAGAAATGTCAGGAAGGCTTAACAAATTTGATAACAGCAAAATCGAGCAATAAGGGAGTAGTTGTACCACGACGAAAAGCATTGACATTGGCACCCAACTCTATAAGTAATTTAACTACATGATGTAGTGCTGGATTCAGGCACGCTGCCATTAACGGAGTTTTCCCTTCTCTATCCACACACTGCATCACAAACACCATACATAGAAAAATCAATCTCCAATTCTCCAGTATCTTCAACCAACAAGCAAAATAACATACCCCATTTCCCAACATTCCATTCGATCGTATCGTTTATCCAAATTCTCCTCATATATTTTGAAAAACGTATAGTCGTATACAATCAAATGGAACCGAATTAAGCATCATTTGAGCTAATTTGTCCATCAACTTTATCCCCCTTAAAATTCACAATTACATGCTGACGTCCCACAAACATATAACAAAGCCACAAGATAACAATTCAACATATTCTATTATATATTCTAACTCCGTCTCAATCATTTGTTTATATTTGATTAAAATACGCCTCAATCCGCAACTAAAAAAACAGTCAGTTTAGTTAGTCGTTTGCTTATCACTAATATAAATCATAGATCGGAAACCCCACAATATAATTGCAGTAACATTTTGGAGTCTGCCTTAGCATATTCAAATAATGTAGGCTCAAGCTTCTGCAATTCAATAAACCATCAAAAACACATGTACCTTTACATCCTAAGTACCCAAAAAGAAACCAAAAGTAACACACATGCATAGTTTTAAATATCAGCAGCTATGATCCCGCCTTTTACGCCTTAAAAGACGATATTCGGCCATGATAACCGATACCGCGACAGAAACGGAGATTTAATACTATGCACACATGTATTAGAACTTATCATAAAATCTTTAACACTTTGATTAAAATCTAAAGTGAGAACAGAGAAAGCAAGTCCGGATTTATTGATCTTTCTTCTATTATTATTATCAGAAACCCCAAGTTCTTGGAATAAAAGCTCGTAGATTTGCTTTTGATCAAACTTTGGCTAATTTTCTCCCATAAAAAGCTCTTCTTTCCTGCTTCTCTTATACACGCACTACGGTTTAAGGCTGCTTCACTTGACTCCATTGTTTAATCTTTTACAATAATTTCCTACAGAAATCAATAAACAATGTCAAAAAGCTAAAGATCTCAACTTTACCAAATAAACAAATTACAGAATACGTCCGTCTCACATAATAATTACTATATCAAGTATAAAACAAAAATGAACCTATTTTATTGTAAAAGTGTGTTTTTTCTGATCCAATATATAAATCAACCACTAAAGAGCAAAACAAGAACCCAGATCATAAAATGGCTAATAATTAATAGCAAATTTATGAAAATAAGCTCTAATTGTTAAAAATTTAAAGTGTTTATACACTAAGAAAAATTCTAAAAGGCACTTGCCTAAGTTTCAGTTGCATGCTTATAGATAGAGTAACGTATTTTTAAGTTTTAACTGAACTGATTGGCGTGTCGCAGCTACACAAATTTGGATTCAAGGAAGGACATGAACAGTTAAAAGAAATTAAAAACTGATCAATAAACCAAATAAGCATGTGACCCACTCACGTTCAAACTGGTGCAATATCCCAATCCCTAGAAGACTTAATTCAACAAAGACAGTAGATCAAAGACAGAACGACAATGATCAGATGTTGAAAACAAAACTAACTTGAGGTTGGATAATAACAGGAGTCATGCCAAGAGGCTGTTGTCGCCATATATAATAGAGAGCTCCATTTTTATGCTTTGCCACTCCTTCCCCCCTGCCCTCTATACTGGCAATTCACTTCCTCAAATAATAACCTATTAAGCCATTAATTACCGTTTCAAATAAATAAAGAGGTAACAACTCACAACCTATCTCGCTTACGAATAGAGAATCAGAAATGCCCCACTCTAACACCAAAAAGTAAGGAAATCAGAAATGATACACTTTGGAGATATATATCTCGACATATATCTCTATTTAGAGTTGTGTATCTCGATATATATCTCGACTACGAACATAGAATCAACACCTTATTTCTCCCTTGTCAAAAGAATACTAGCCCTTCATGCTCTCACTCGGCCACACCAATTTCACTACAAGTTTAATCAACAATCAAAGACATACCCCAAATTGAATCACCAAGCAAATAAAGCTTACCACTTAAACAATGGACCCGTAAATAAATCAAATTTAAGCTATCAAACAATAACAAAGGAATGTTCGCAAATACATAAAACCACAGCCAAACACACACCAAGATGAAACAAACCGACAAAAAAAAAATCATGCTTCTGAATACCCAAAAACTAACTTACATTCCACATCTATAAAATATAATGAAAGGCGCACTGAGATTATAAACACACCCGAGGACAGAGGCTAAAAGCATTACTATAAATACCGCATGAATAAGCCATATATGTAGGCCATTTTACGAACCTGAGTGATTGTTTTTTGTCCAAAACAGAAACACTTTATAATTGTGTTGTAAAGCAGAAAAGGGCCAACATTGGCCATATTTACACAATACATCAAAGTTCAAAGTACCTAGATGCTATAAATGTTGTACTTATCTATGAATGGAATTATTACTCAAGCCTAAACAAGCTGTCTGAAAGGGTACATTCCCGTGTTCCATAAATAAGGTCGGAGTACAAATAAATGGAAGTCCGAAACTTACAAATTGGTGCACCAAACTCAAAAATAATGGGTTAGAGAGATGTAGAAATGCAATCAACCAAATATACTGCACAACACTCAGCAGTCAAAGAAGTATAATCATCCGTAAGTTTGACAAAAGATCATCATAAAGAGAAGGGTTTGGTGTACACGTCAAATGGCTCGCAAGCAGTCAACTGCGGCTCCTATATATAAGCATCAAGTGAAAAAGCTACAATGTTAAACCAGTGATGAATGCGTAACTGAAGACCCGACAAACAGAGAATTGATTTAGAAGAATGCAGATGACTTCCATAAAAGAGAATAAAAACAAATAAACACTTCATTGTGTACTGCGGATACTACCTTAACGCTAAATATCAACCATATTCTGACAGATAAGTTAAACCTCCATGTCCATCGATCATAGTAAGGCTTGGAAAGGTGAAAGTAGCTAAAATAATTTTTTACCAGTCTGTCAATACTATCAACATTTCAATAGGATTAATGATAATTACTCCCTATTCTTCGATTTCCAAAATAAAAAAAAATATAGTAAATCCAATCTCCCTTACCTCGCCACAGACAGAAGACATGCTGAGTGTGCGAATTTAGGAAAAAGACATGCTAAATGTAATATCTGTCATTCTAACAATTAGTTACTGTAAAAATTTAGAATGAAAAGTAATTCCATAAATAACCAAAACTCGAGTAAGAAATGATCAAAATCAGAAATTATAATTAGTTCATTTCACTGTATGATTAAGAATTTAGAAAACTAAAGTTCAAAAGGGGAATAAAAACTCTAAATCTAAAGTGTGCATCAAACAACCATAGCATAAGAAGCTTGAGCATGAAAACTCGAACAATTAACACAAACAAAAAACGTATCAAAACCCAAATTAAGCAATCAAATACAGCTGCATCACATATGATTAATTATAGAAGTGAGAAACAAAATAGGCTATGGGGAATCATCAATAGCTGTAGCCTTAAACTGAGCAGAATTATAGAAATAACGGTAATCAAATTGCAAATGAAGTTGAAATCGAAACCCTAGTTTAGAAAAAGGGGAGAAAGAGAAAAAGAAATGAATACCAGAAATGTAGAAGCTCCTCAAATTTGAACCGTAATCGTAACAAAGGCGAGCGATTTGCAGAATTGAATTGAAGCAAGAAGGAGAAGGAAAATGTTTTTAATAGTGATGATGTGTAAATTGGAAAAGCAGGGGACAAAGAAAGAGGGAAGTACAAGGAGGAAATTGTGAGAAGGTGTGGACAGAAATGAGGAACCAAGTGAGCACAGTAGGTAAGAGGAAAGAGCAAAAAGTTGTTCATCACATGCACCGCACGGAAACTACTGCTCTACTATTCATATTTACCAAAGTTCATACATTTAGAGTGTTTTTAGATTTTTAGATTTTTCGCATTTTGTACAGCATCTTGATATGGTTGACTGGTTGTACAGTTGACTTGAAAGAGTTAATGGGTTGTGCAGAAGCGTTATCCAATTGGCAAACACGCGACAGTCAAGTCACCCAATAACATGGGCCTCACTCAATCTAGGCAATATATGAGCATATGGGCCGTTTAATTTGGCCTATCAAATCCTGTTTGCTTGAAAAGTTTCACATCCCAATAAACTAAAATATTAAAGATTGCTCAACTTTTTTTCCGCCTAGTTGATTGACAAAAAAAGTGGGCCCCTATTGAAAATAATCTTTTAATTGATTCACACAATTAATTGAATGACACACAATTCCGTCAAATGGTGAATAAAATCTTTCACACACAATTGATTTACACAAAGTGGGCGATACTAAATAAAATCAAAAAGATAACATACTAACTCATATGTTAAAAAATTAAGCATTACAATAATATCTTATAGTTTCATATTTTAAAATAGAAACAAAGACAAAAAAAATAAGGATTATATACTACAAAGTTATATACTGGTATAACTTTATTGCGGTATATCCTATAAAAATACAAGTATATCCTATAATATACTACGAAATTATATACTATACAAAATTATCTCTCTAAATATAAAACAAGTATCACGAAATTATATACTATACAAAATTATCTCTCTAAATATTGATTGATGAACGACTTATATAAATAAATAACCTAAAAAATACTGTGCTTTAACACGGGATCTTCACTAGTTATAGTATAACACCGTTGTATAATATGACCACTTAAAAAATGATCATTTTATGTTAGAAAGTAATCACTTTTTAAAAGTGGTCAGTTATAAACTTGAAATAGTCACTATTTATCATAAAATAGTCACTTTATATCTGTTACACCATGCCACAGTCGTATACAAATATACAATAATTAGTAAGGCCCTGTTCTTTTGGACATACAAATATACAATAAGGCTCCGTTTGGCATATGTGTCGTAATCTATACATGTCTAGTGTTAGGGCTGTCGTCCAAAAAATTCCTAGGGTTTCCTCGTCTATCGATTCTTAGATTCTCCTTTCTCTCGAGGCTTCCTCTCATAATTTCGATTGTGAGAGAGGTTTCTTTCGGTGTTGCTTCGTTGCTTTTGTTTTGTTATGCAGGTACATGAGATGGATTTTACGCGTGGTCAGAGACGGGCTGGGAAGGAGATTGTCGAAGGGGAGGAGGATGCACAAGACGGTTTGGCGTTCGAATGGGATGATGAATTGAATGTGGGAGAACAACGAAGTCAATTGATGCTTGTGGGTAAGATATGGGCGTCGAGATCGATTAACGTAAAGGCTGCTATTGACACCATGGTGAAGTTATGGAATCCCTCAAAACCTATGCTTGGTAATGTTGTTGATGCGAAGGAGAAAACCTTTGTGTTCAAATTCGGATTGGAGCGTGACAAAAGTAGGGTTCTCGAGGGGCAACCCTGGCATTTCGATAAGTTCGCGTGGTGCTTCAATGAACCCAATGACAAAGGTAAAATTTCTGATGTACCTTTATTTCGATTACCGATTTGGGCGAGAGTGTATGACCTCCCCATACAAGGGAGGACGAGTAGAGCTAACGTGGAAAGGATAGGAGCGAGCCTAGGGTCGTTTATTGATGTCGATATGGGACCGAATACTGAAGTGGAGCGTGCTATACGAGTGAGGGTACTTCATGATGTTCGACAGCCGCTTAAATCGTCTATTCCAATTAGGATGAAAGCGGGGAGAACGGTGCAGTTCGATGTCAAATATGAGAGATTACCAATCTTTTGTTATGGCTGCGGGGTTGTCGGGCATGGGGAGAAGGACTGCGATGAAGGACCGTATGAGGAAGGGGAGCTTAAATTCGGGGAATAGTTAAGGGCATCGCCATAGAAAATTACAAAAACCACGAAAGAAGGGACGGGGACTGGGAATGCTCGACGGTCCTTAACCTCTGAATTTGATGCGATAGAAAAACAGAATAACGAAGCTGATATTGCTCGAATGATAGAGAAGCTACAAACGATAGCTATTGATTTGAAGAAAAGTAGGCGGTGGGGGAGAAGCCGAATGCAGAACAGGGGAGGAGTGGAGAAGAGCGAGGCTAGGAAAAGTGGTGAGATGGAGAGGATATGGGAAGGAACAGATCAGGAAGGAGGGAGTGGCGAGGATGAGCAGAGTCCTTTGTACATCGCAATTGATAATATGGTGGATTCACATGGGGCAGAGTTGATGGGAGGTGGAGGGAGTGGGATGGTAGAGGGTGCTGGTGATGCTGAGGCGAGGAAGGAGCAGGGGGAGGGCGTGGTTTAGTACTGTAAACGGAGCTGGACGAGAATTGAAAGAGCTGGGAGTGGGTGTGTGCATGGGGAGGGAACTCATGAAACTGGGAAACGAAGTAGGGAGTCAGATGCTGGAGACGAGTTGGCTAAGAAATTAAAAGTGACGATAGACGGGGGCGTCTTAATACCTGAGGCGGAGGTTGAGGGCACTCAACCCCGCTAGGCCCAATGAATCTTTTAAGCATTAACTGTCGGGAATTGGGCAACCCCGATGCAGTGAGAGCCCTTCGCGTCCTTGTGCGAAGGGAAGCCCCGGCCATACTATTTTTATGCGAGACAAAATTGTGTCGTCGTGAGATGAGGAGGGTGAGGGAGAGCTTTGAAGGGTATTTTGGTTTGGAAGTGTATAGTAGAGGGAGGTCGGGGGGTCTCGCTTTTATGTGGCGAAAGGAGATTAACCGTACGTTTGTTTCCGCTTCGGCACACCATATGGATTTTGTGATACGGGAGGATAGCAAAGAGTGGCGGGTGACTGGATTTTATGGGTGGGCAGCGGTGAGTGATCGTCATTTGTCTTGGGAGCTTCTTCGGGTCCTTCGAAGACAGTCCGAGTTACCATGGATATGTATGGGTGATTTTAATGAAGTCCTCTACTCTACAGAAATGAAGGGTGGGAGCCGTCCACAATGGCAAATGAACAATTTTCATGCAGCTGTGGATGAGTGTGGGCTGAGGGATGTGGCATGGGAGGGATATCAATTCACTTTCGATAATGGGCAGGTTGGTGATGCCAATAGACAAAGCATGCTAGATCGGGCGATGTGTACGAGTGACTGGATCGATATGTTTCCCTATGCTAAGCTTTTTCATCTGGAACGAGAGTACTCTGATCATGCGCCGATAAAGTTGATTTTGGACAAGAGAAATGCGGGGGAGATAAGGAAGCACAGGTTCCGGTTCGAACAGATATGGGTAGGGGAAGAGGGGTGTGAGGAGGCGGTCATACGTGGGGTAGAGAAGGGGCACGGCAATCTGGGAAGAGCCATTAATGAATGCACTAAGGAAATTCAAGCTTGGAAAAAAATCAATATTGGTAAGATTAATTGGAGCCTGGAACGAAAGAGAAAGCAACTGGAGCGATTAAACAGTGGCACACGGACTGAGGTGGAAGTGGAGTGGAGGAAAAAATTAGTGGCGGAAATAGCGGATTTAAACTGTCAAGAAGAGCAATATTGGAGGCAAAGATCGCGGGCTTTATGGCTGCGAGATGGAGACCGCAATATGAGTTTCTTCCATAATAGGGCTGGGGAACGCAAGAGAAAGAACTATATTGGCATGCTTATTGATGATGATGGGAACGAAAAGGTGGGGGATGAAGCGGTGTCTGTGGTAGCTGTCAATTATTTCCAGGAATTGTTTGCGACATCTGAGCCCACGAACTTGTCAGGGGTGATGACGGGGTTAGAGGGGCGTGTTTCTGCACCCATGAATATGATTTTGTGGGAAGAATATCGAGAGGAAGAAATTGTTGCAGCCATTAGCCAAATGCACCCACTAAAAGCTCCGGGTCCGGATGGAATGAATGGCTTATTTTATCAATCATATTGGCATGTTATCGGTCCAGATGTGGTTGCCTCGGTCCTGGGCATTTTGCGAGGGGAGATTTCACCATTCGAGTTCAACAAAACGAATATTGTTCTTATCCCGAAGAAAAAGGCTCCTGATAAAATGCGGGATTTCCGACCCATCAGCCTTGCAATGTAGTGTATAAAATCGTGTCTAAGGTCCTAGCCAACCGATTGAAGCTGTTCCTAGGAGATATTGTCTCGGAGAATCAGAGTGCTTTCACACCGGGGCGACTGATTACGGATAACATCCTAATTGCCTTTGAGCTGGTTCACCATATGAAAAATTCAAGACAGACGGAAGGGCATATGGCAATCAAACTGGATATGGCAAAAGCTTACGATCGAGTGGAGTGGTCCTTTTTGCGAGAGGTTCTTGTGACTATGGGGTTCGATGGTGAGTGGATACGACGGGTGATGGACTGTGTCTCTATTGTCACCTTCTCGGTTCTTATTAATAGCACACCTTCGGAGGAATTTCGGCCGACTAGAGGGCTTAGACAAGGTGACCCTTTATCTCCTTATTTATTCATTCTTTGTGCGGAGGCGTTGTCTAATCTAATGAGAAGGGCTGTTGAAGCGAACACACTCCATGGAATCTGTATAGCAAGGAGTGCCCCTGCTATATCTCATTTACTCTTCGCTGATGATAGCATATTCTTTGCTCGAGCTACGGTGGAAGAGGCCGAGATTATTAACACTGTGTTACGACAGTATGAATCGGCCTCGGGGCAGCTGGTTAGCCTTGAGAAAACAACAGTCTCTTTCAGTCATGGGGTGCCACGAAAGCAGCGGTCTAGGATGGCGGGTATTCTCGGAGTTGGGGAAGTGGAGGAGCAGAAACGATATTTGGGCTTGCCTACTGTGATAGGAAGGTCTAAAAAAGTCATTACGGATATTATTAGAGACAAGCTGAGCAAAACGCTACAAGGTTGGCGCGGGAAATTATTGTCCAGGGCAGGTAAGGAAGTTGTCATAAAGGCAGTCGCCAATTCTCTTCCTACCTATGTTATGAGTGTCTTCAAAATCCCAGCCAATTTTTGCGACGAGCTTCGATCGATGATATCGCGTTTCTGGTGGGGCCATGAGGAGGGAAAGAGGGGTATTTCGTGGGTCGCGTGGAAAAAGATGTGTAAGCCGAAGGGGAGTGGGGGCATTGGGTTCCGTGATTTTCGGTTATTTAATCTCGCTCTGTTAGCGAAGCAAGCTTGGCGACTGTTGACTTTCCCGGACAGTTTGTGGGCTCGAATGATGAAAGCGAAGTACTACTCGGGGAGCGATTTCCTTGGAGCTACCATGGGGCACAATCCCAGCTACGCTTGGCGAAGTATTATGGAGGCCCGTGGAGTTTTGGAGAAGGGCCTGCGACGGAGGATTGGGGACGGGAACCATACGCGAATCTGGGGTGAAGCTTGGGTGCCGAGTACACAAACTGGGAGAGTGATCTCTCCTTGCCCGAATGTTCATGAAGTTATGACGGTAGCGAGCATTATTACGGAGCAGCAGACTTGGGATGTGGAGCGAATTAATACGCTTTTCCTTCCTTTTGAAAGAGAACGCATTATTAATATTCGCCTAAGTCCAAATAGGTCGCAGGATAGGTGGTATTGGAGTGGGGAGCGTGATGGGAATTATACGGTGAAATCTGCTTACCGTATGTTGGCGGGGGAATGGCTCGATATGGCGGAACAGTCGGATTCGACTAATTTGAAATGGCTCTGGAATAAGGTTTGGAAAGTACCGGTCTGGCCACGCGTAAAACTTTTCTTCTGGCAGCTGTGTAATGAGGCTCTGGCAACCAAGGCTAACATCGTTGCTCGAGTGAAAGGTGAGTCCTCTTCTTGTCCTTTATGTAATTCATCTGACAAGTCTAGTATCCACTTGTTTAGGGATTGCAGGGTGGCGTGATGGGTGTGGGAGCAGCTGGAGTTAGGACGTGAGGAGGAGGAAAGAATGGGGGGTGTACGGTTCTGGGTGGAGGAGAGGTGGAGGGAGATCAGTGAAGCGGAGTATGGGAAGTTTGCGTTGGGGTGCTGGGCGATTTGGGAGCATCGGAAGACGGTAGTTTTTGATGGGGCAGAGGTGGAACCGGAGAGGGTTGTCAGACGGGTTTGTGATGTGTTGAATGAGGGTGAGGGAGAAGGAGTGGTAGGCTGTTCCCGGAAAGGACGAGAGGGGCCTGGTCGTTGTGGGAATGGGGAAGTGGTGGAGGCGTGGAAAGCAGCTCCAAGGGGCTATGTCAAAATAAATGTGGATGCGGGTGCGAAGGAAGGAGAAGGGACAAGTACGGGAATGGTATGCCGTGGGGAAGGAGGGGAGTACTGTGGGGGATTGCTATTGCTAGAACGGAGTATTGGGAGCCGAGTATTGCTGAAGCGGCGGCAATGTGGGAGGGTCTAAATGAGGCGAAAACGAAAGGCTTGCGGAAAGTGGTTATGGAAAGCGACTGTATGCAGCTGGTTGATTCTCTGAAGGAAAAGCGGAGTGGAAGAAGTGTTTTTTCACAAGTTTTTGAGGATATTTTAAGTCTTTGTAATGATTTTGAGTCGGTTTTATGGTTTTACACTAGTCGAGTCAATAACTGTGTAGCGCATTGTTTAGCTCATATCGTACCTAGAGTTACTGGTCGTGTAGAATGGTCGGACTCTTTACCGATAAGTGCTCAGAACGCTGTACTCTTTGATTTATCTATGCTATAGTAACACCTTACGGTGTTTTCATCAAAAAAAAATAAGGCTCCGTTTGGCAAGGCATTTCAGGTACCTGATTTGGTCAAAGTAGCTTATTTGACCAAAATTTCAGGTATCTTATTTTTTTGTAAGCGTTTGGCAAGTAGCTTATTTAACCAAATAAGCTACCTGAAATGAAATGCTACCTAGAGTAGCATTTGAGATTTCAGGTACCTGATTTGGTTTGATTTCCGTTTTTACCTTTTAAATCTATACTATTAAATAATAATCATATCCTTTTACGTCATTTCATCTAGATCAGTTACCTTTTCAGTTAATTTGCCAAACATTTTCTACCTTATCAGTTTCTAATTTTCAGCTACTTTATCAGTTTCCTTTTCAAGTTTCAGTTAGTTTTTCAGTTTTCAGCTACCTTTTCAGTTAGTTTTACCAAACATAGCCTAATTACAAGTTATTGACATTTAAACTGAAATCCAAACAACAATATTCCGCTAGTACTAGTATACTACTCCCTCCGTCCCAGTCATTTATTTACCTTTTATATTCTTTGCCAGAGGTATTCTAATAAAAGGTAAACAAAAGAATGAGATGGATGGAGTACCACTTATTGACATTTTCTCTTTTTTTTTTTTACAACAATAAACTGATTACATTAAACTACATCATCTATCCAGTAGCTAAACAAACAGACCAGAAAGGGTAAATTCTAAAGAGGTGGCAAATTTCATGAACTGAATTTCGCACACCTATTGGTACTGGCTGTAACTTTACCAGAACAGAAGATAATTTTCGACATGAAATGACAAAAGAGACAGAGGTAAAGCCCGCTAATCGGGCACGTCGCATTGCAGACAGTAAAGCTCTTGTCGATGCCACCGGTCATTTAAGCTCGATATAGACCCGATCGTATTCTCCCGTAAGTGAGTCCGAAATGGAGGCGTGATAGCATTTATTCGAACTCGAATGACCGACCAAAGCACATATATGCAAATAGTGTCGAGGTAATGGTGCTTGGGACGACTGCCGGTGCAGGAGATGGTACTAGCGAAGCATAACCCGTTAAGGTGCACCAAGTTTCTGGAAATTTTTGATGTGAAGTGAAAAGGTGATCGGTAAGCTGGCAAATTCGCATAGGATCCATGGGAGAGTGGTTATAAACTACAGAGTTCCGGACAGTCCAAATTGCTTGCAATACACAACCAAAGTAAAGGAGAGGATTGTAAGAACCTGATGACCGACGATGGAAAAAGGATATCAAATCAGCCAACCATCTGGAAAAGCGTATCCCAGCATTTGTTTGCGTGGTAATACCAAGAGCAGAAGATTGCCATACATGCCGGGTAATAGTGCAAGATCGGAAAAGATGATTTGTAGATTCCTCAGAAGAGCCACACAACGGACAAACTAAATCGAGGGGCACCCCACCTTCATTCAATTTAGTTTTGGTTGGCACGATATTATGGGCAAGTCGCCAAAAAAGCAGAGAAAACTTGGTTGAACCTGGAATTTTCCATATGCTCGACCATGGGAACTTAGGCATCAAAGATAAAGATGAAGCAAAAGATCTATGCCAAAGGTATAAGTAGCCCGTCTTGATAGAGTAGCTACCATCTTCCGTATAATTCCAGTAGAGGTAATCATCAATATCTGTAAGTGGAGGTTCCATTTCTATAATTAACTTAGCCGTAGAAGAGTCAAAATTTCGGAAGATAGCCACAGTGTTCCAGTCACCAGAGGGAAGTAACAAATCAGCTAAAAAACAAGGAGATTCCGTTGCATTTCTCTCACGTCTAACCGGAATAGAACCTTGCACCCAACGACTATCAAACAAATTTATCTTTCTTCCATTTCCAATCTTCCAACAAATGCCCGAGGAAACCGCATCCACAGCGTGACAAATACCAGACTAAAGAAAAGATGGTTGTGAGACACGTGATTTTGCAGTCGGAATAGGTAGATCTCGACCATATTTAGGAATTAAGTACTTAGCGAGCAAACCCGTTGGATGTGTTTGAAGGCGCCAATAATTTTCTCTTCTGAATGAGCACTTCAAAATTTCGTTACACCATGCCACAGTCATAAAGAATTCCGTAAATTTTCTTTTGTTGATGAAGTCATGAAGATATCCTAGGTTTGAAGTTTAGTGATTAAGATGAATGAATAGTAGAGTTTGTATTGTGGATATGTCGATGTATATATCTCAATATTGTATATTGTGTTGATCTTTGTGATTCATGTGATAACGAAAAAATGTTTCATGAAGTAATATGTACGTTGCCTAAACGAGTAATTGAATCTCATTTATTTCATTGAGGTTTTGGCATAATTAAGATCGAGGGTATGTGAATAACAAGCGTATTTTCCTACCTCTTTTCCCTTGTAAGTTACAGTATATAGTTAAACCGTATTTATAACTTGGTTTTTTATTTATAAAACATAAGGTATAAAATCTCTCTTTATCTATATAACTCATTTCACATATCCGAAATAACTACTTCCTTCATTTTAATCATTTGTTTGTCTTTGACTAAAATACTCCTCACAAAGAATAAAAAAGGCAAACAAATAATTGAAACAAAGGGAGTAATAATGTTCAACTAGTTTTTGTACCCGTGAAAATCACGGGTACGTTGGAGATTAATTGTTTAGATTTACGCTAGAGGTGGCAATCGGGTCACTCGGGTCAAAACGGGTCGGGTCATATCGAGTTCGGGTTATGTCGGGTCAGTGACGGATTCGGGTCGTTTTGGTTCATGTCCGGTCATATTCGGGTCGGGTCATCAATGGGTGGCAAGTCGTGCAAGTTCATTAGCACGTCAATGTCGGGTCAGGTTATCAGCATATGTTTTATCTTATATATTTAGTTTTAGATGTTAATTATATGTTTAAACAGGTATGTGTATTAGTTGTAGTTTTAAGTGAAAATAATTAAGATAATATCAATTTGGTGTTATTTAACCACCCATTACTAATTTTGAGACTCGTGCAATGCACGATAACCTTTTTTATTTTTCGAATCTAAAATAACTATTTGCAAATTAAATGTGTGTTTGATCAAGTAAGGAGGTAAAAAAACAAACTGCAAGCTTAAGACAAATTATTGTGTCAATTTCCAAGCATGTAGCAAGACACCTACCTTCCTCTGTCCTGGTCATTTATTTACTTTTACTTGTGACATAAAGATCAAAAAGAGAGGAAATGCTATTTGATGATAAATTGATTATTTTTTAGGGTTATTTAACAACAATACTACAAACTATTGACCCCCTTCTCAAAATACTCTCAACTTCAATTTAACTCATAATAAACCATACTAATCACCCTTTCTTCTCGTACTATACTTGGGTTATTTTTTATTTGTAATATCAGGTCGAAAGGCTAAGTGGGTCTGTTACCACCCATACATCACCCTCCAAACCATCATCTTCAACAAACTGTCGCCCATTATTTACAGCATTCTCAACCATCATTCACCGCGGCCACGCACGTTTCGCTGCCATCTTCACCGTCGACTACCATTCACCGTGACCAACCACATTTCGTCGCCATTTTCAGCCGTCAACCACCATCTTCACCTTTGCATCCTCTTCTCCTCTACTTCGTCTGTAAAATAAAGGCGAAGTGCAGCCCTGCTTCGCCTTCCTGACGTTGACCTTCGTGCCTCACTTTCCTGTCGTCGACCACCTTGTGCATCTTCCAACAATCTCGCCTCTTTGTCGTCGTCTTGTGCCCACCAAAACTTGAGATACAATTATAAACCCTAAATCCCTAAATCAATTTGTGGTAAATATTAAATTGGGTGTTGGGAGGTCGTGGGTGGTATCATTAATTCATTACGATGGTTGAGATTGGGTATAGGCGGTCCGCGATTTGCGCAAGTGGGTGTGAGAGGATGGTGGCGGCTATTGTGTTGGTGATTTCTTGATGATAATGTATGGTAAGGTGGGTTTGTAAGGATAATAATTAGGGGGTGACTTGTTAAACAGATAGTCGGTTACCCGAATATAATTCGAGAAGAAGGGATTAAGAGTATAGTTTATTGTGAGTTAAATTGAAGTCTAGAGTATTTTAAGAAGAGGGGCAATAGTTTGGAGTATTGTTGTTAAATAACCCTATTTTTTATTAGAAATGGATGAATAATTTATCCAACAAAAGCATTCCGAATATAGAAAGATAAAAAAAATTACAATGCATAATTTAACTTCTCAAAGTGTGACACTAAATTAATATAATGCATGTAATTAATTTAAATTGTCAAACCATAAAAACTTATTTAATTATTGTTATAAATAATATTAGTATGTAATAATTGTCTTAAATAAAAATATAAAAAATTAACCATTGTCCAATACTGTAGACATGTATAATATGGAATGCCAAAAGTGAGGTACATTAATGGTCTTCGTGAGCACAATGTGACATAGAATATGTTTTAAGCCTTCAAATGATGTTTACGTCAGCCCAATTTAGATCCTCTCTATTTCTTTCTCTTCATTTTCTCTCTAATACATTTATTTCAAATACTAAACATAGGATTTATCAAGAACTTTATTTTAAATATCGCTTAAAAGTAGATTATATTATAGAAACTATGTTTTTCCGAAACAATGATTGAAAATGCATGGGTCCAAATTACTTTGCACGACAACTATTTACAATACCGAAACTTATTCTCTATGAACTTTTTTTTACGAAAAATGAGAATTATTCCATATATTAATGTGAACCAAATTTAATATAAACAAAATTTGAGCGATATTTAAAATAATTTTTGCGTTATTTACACTACTCTAATTTAATATCAAATTACATTACACATTCAACGAAAAATGTGAACCGAATTTAATATAAACAAAAATTTGGTCTTGTAATTTTTCATTGTAACTTCACTAAAAATTCTAATAATATGAATATTTTTTCACCAAAATAAATAAATAAAATAAGTGAACATGCTTTCTAATAATTAGAAATTTTAAGATTAATATTTGAAATTTTGACTTTCAATAACAATAAAATATTTACTTTAGAAAATTTCATTCTTGAAAATAAGAGATGTGCTTAATTGCACATTAAGAGAAATTTATAGGGCCGATTTGCTACATTTATAAGTTAAGGGACTTAATTGCACATAGTATCAAATTTATGGGGGTGATTTGCTATATTCCCCGTTTTAAAAAAATATAGATATATCAACATATCAAATGTTAGGAAAGGAAATTAAAGGGAAAAAGAGACAGCTTATGAAGAGTCTATCACAGTCGAAATACTCGAGAGGGAGGGTGAATTGAGTATTTAAAAACTTATGCCCACTTTTTATTTTATATCAATGCAATTAATTACTTAAAGTTTATCGATTAAACTTTAACTAATTAACTAAGTGATTGTGAACGTAGGGTAACCCGATCAAGAAAGCAAGCAAGATAGCTGTCCCGAAATGAACAGAAACGAAAACTGTAAAGACACATGGTTTTGAAGTGGTTCAGCTTCACACGTCGAAGCCTACGTCCACTATTCTCGATTAATAACTTTAGTACCTTTCTCCGGATTACAAAATTATCAACCCAACTCGTATAACTAACTCTAGTTATAACTCAATTTGAATATCACTAGATATTCGATTCTAACTATCTTAAGTTACTAAGAAAGCACTTTTTTTTCAGGAATACTAAGAAAGCACTTTTTTTTTGAGGAATACTAAGAAAGCACTTGATTGTTCTTCTAAGTGTTCACGCAGTTGAACAAGTAAGAAATAATATGAAGTACTATTATCTTATAACGTAACCTTAAGAAAAATATGCAAATTAAAGAGCACGACTTTTCGGAAAGATTTTCAAATGCAAAACAATAAAAATAACTGATTAAAATTAAACTCAAATTGTTTGTAAGGGATTTTTATATTTCGAAAAGCTTGTTTGAAATTATGAATATCACAAGTATATATAGTAGAGAGAAGCACTAGGGTTTTGATCGAAACCCTAGTAGAACCGTGGGGCAAGATAAATTGTCCTTTAAGAAACAAATCTTATGTTTCCTTAACTTATTCTACTAAATATTTTGATCAAGTAAAATAAGGTAAATCTAATATATCTTATAAGATATAGAAATATCTTATGCCAATATAGAAAAGATTTGACCTAACAAAATTTTACTTTCATAGGGAACAAGGTCGGCCACCACACGGCTCATAAGCCCACCTTGGTCGAGACCCTAGGTCAAAACTTCAAGGAGTAGATTAGGGTTAGGTTTAGATAATTTAGCAAACCCTAGGTAGCTTGACGACTCATAAGCCGTTTTACTAACCAATAGAATAATGTAAATTATTTACTCTAAACAACCCAAATTAAGTCTCTATTATATATACATATGATTTCGAAACATATTTGAAGAATTTTATCTTTTGAAAAATTATTTTAAACTATTTAAAATCGTGCCTTCAAATGCAACCCAAAATTATAGTAGAAATAGCTATAACTTTAAGTTTAGTAAGTAAAGTTATAGGTGAAATAGCTATAACTTTACTTTCCCAATATTTCTTCTTAAGATACCGTTATTAGATGAAGACCTATACTAACTAATCTTCCTGGAGATCTTCAGTGATAGGATCTTCTATTTATCTTGATCATAAGCTCTTCATCTTGAGCTTGTTATAGACTTGATCGAGCCTTTTGCTTGAGTAATCATCATACTTGAAACTAGTTACAGTTGCGATGATGCTTTAGGAATCTTCAATGTTATAGCTCAAACAGCTATAACATTACTTGAACAATGCTTCACAAATCTTCAATGTTATAACCAAGGATGCTATAACATTACTTGGTTAACTTGTAAACCTAAGTCAATCTAGTAAAGAGTAAACAAACAATTACAAACAAGAGTATAAATAATACGAAGCACACACTTGTCATTATCAAAACTTAAACATATACTCATATGGTCCAACAAATTCCCCTTTTTTTTATGATGACAAGTCTCTTACAATTTGTGACTAAGTGTAAGTTCCCCCTCAACATAATACTATAAAGTCATAGTCAGTTGAACGCAAGAACAAGCCACTTATATACAAAGTATAGCATCTAAGGACCTTAAGAGATTAAAGGTTCTGACAAGGAGCAAGCTTAGGCAAATACTTAAGTGACGATCATTTTCTTCCCCCTCTTGACATCATCGAAAAGACGAGAAAAGACATAAAACAACTAGAATAATATAGATCGAGACACATATTAATCATGCAAAGAAAGATTATAAAACGAGAAAGTAATCGACGATAAGCATGTAAAATATAAGATATGTCTACTACAAACCAAGTAGTCTAATGCCAAAGAGCCGAATTGATTAACAAGTTTTAAAGCCTAATGGGTCGAATAGAAAGGAAGCCAAAATGGGCCGAATTAGACATAAATCCAAAATATAAAGTCTAATAAAAAGAACAAGGAAGGGATTTGGGCGGGTTTAAGGATAGTCGCGTTCCATGACATTGGGGTTCATATAACTGGGACGAGTCCTAAACTCAAGAGAGTCAAGACGATCAAAGCACGACCGGACATGGTTAGCTTGTGCCGTGAGGCACGTCTCAAAATTGAGCACCTTTAAGGACAAGGCTTTAGTATCCTCGTAAATGACCCTCATATCCTCATGCATAGCCTTCTCTTCACGCCAAATCGCCCCTCCTTGACTAGCCAAATTAGCCAATGACCCGGAATGACGAACGCACTCCTTAGCCGCTCTAGCCACATCACGGGCCATAGCATCAACACGATCTTCCAACCCATGCAAATAAGCTAAGACCTCGGCATTACTCGATCCATTCGAAATCGAAGCCCCGTCCTTTTCCTTATCGAAACCCGAGACCAATTCCGCAATCAACTTATTTTGCACATCTAATTTTTCACAGATACTCGTCATAAACGAGTCCAATTTCTGTTCCACAACCGACATCCCATCCGAAGACTTATCCACCATATTACCCTTAGCCAAGAACACTAAGACGGGTCCAATCGCACCAATTTTCATGAACTTTAGATGAGTGTTACACATCTCATCTTTAACCATGACACCGTAGCTAGTAGGACTGACAACCCCTTTATGTTCTAGCAACCGAGAAATCCACATCCCAAACGGCAAGTCCAAGGTAGTATACAATTTCTCCTCGGTAACGAAAATACTTGTTTGAATAATCCGATGAAAAACAAGACGAGGAAGACTAACCTTAGTTCCTTCGAGCCACTTAGAGACCAAAACCATCTCATAGCTTGACAACTTATCACGACCACCTCTCCTCGGGACAACCGTATTCCAAAGAAAATTTAAAAAGAACTTCAACTTAGGAGTAAACGGACCCGCTAACATATTACTCGACCCCGTAGCACCATTATCAAAAGACCTTTTAATTTTGAGGTTCTCTTCCTCTCACATCCCCCCCATTCCGCACTCGGGTTGATTTCGATCCCATCATCAGGGACCGAAAACAGAGTACAAAAATCGTCAAGGGAGATGGTGACTTCGGACTCATTGACCATTGCATGCAACATGTTATTCCTCATAGAAACCGAAGAATAAAATTGGATTACCTCAATCGGATATACGGGACCGACGAAAGAGCCAATCTTTTTCCATTCTTGATAGGTTAAGAAATCTTTGAAAAATTGTAAAGCCTCAATTTTTGCATACCACTTTTCTAATAGGACCGTCCTCCATGAATACCGTATCTCATAACACGGTTCACCCGAGTCCTTTCATCGGCGGTAAGTCGAACCTTATCAAGACCCGTCAATGTTGCATTCGGCATGTATTCACGAAACATAGCTCTTTGAGAACCATATTGATTGACCACTACCTCGATTTCTTCAACCGAACCCTCAAAACTAACAACCTTCTTTTTACCCTTGTTAAGCTTTCGTCGTTTCCCCTCTAGGTTAGGATCAACCCGGTTATGATCGGGATTGGTAGGCTTATGGTTTGTTTGAGGTGAGGGAGTTTTGGTAGGAGTAAAGGATTTGTTGCATGGTGGCTTAGATGACCCAGTCCGAGTTGTGGACCGAGTTGAAGGTGAGTGGAGGCGGGTTGAAGGAGATGTCATGATGATAATTAATTTTTGGAGGTTGAGTGTGGAAAGTTTTGAGAGGTAAAAAATTTTAGGGAGATGTGTGGTGATAGGGACGTGAGGTGGGGTTTTTATGGGTTTGTAGATACCCGTATCCGTCGATATTGGAATTTATAGAGAACCCGACAAACACCCGATGATGATAGGACACATGTATTCTATTAGTTGTCATTGTCATTATTTGGGTTCGTTTTACGATGTAGAATGAGCGTTGTCGACGAAGTATTTTATTAATTTAAATGATATTTAAATTAATGTTTTTTTAAGTGAATTCATTTTATTGCTTTATTTTGAGTTTATTTTCTCAAATTTATTTTATTGAAAATAAAATAAATATTTGATTTGAAAAATCATTTTATGAGTATATTTGATTTGAAAAATCATTTATTTTAATGTGTTAATTGTTTTGAAAAATCGATTCAAAAATCGAAAAGAACTCGTTTTAAACACGTGTTTTAGAGCTCGATTATAGCTCGGTTTTTGGGCCCGTTTTCTTTACGAGTTGGCACGAATCTCGAGTACACTAACCAACCTAAGCCTCTATCCATCCAATCCCAGTTCGAACCCCATAACCACAGCCCAAACCATGCCCCAAATCACCCCCAACAGCCCGCACAAAAACACGAGCAGCCCCCTGTTTTGCAGCTCAAATCCCGAGCCCAAAACCCGCTCCAAATACCACCAAAACCCGTACCCATTAACCCTAACCCATACCCTAGTATCCTACTCATATTACTTTACCTTAACCACCAAGAAAACCCGTCACAAAGCCTCTCAAACCCTCACAAAAGCTGCTGGACAGCAGCTATGCGTGAATGAGCCCGTCTGCCTCTCCCCCCTTTTACCCTACTTTAACTCCTTATAAATATCACCTCTTCACCATACATTCATTCCTCTAAGTTATCCATACATACAACCTTCATTCACAAGCTTTAAACCCCAGAAACAAACCCTAATTGCCTCTCAAAAACCCTCCACAAAACCGACACACAAACTGAGAATCAGTTTGTGTGTCCTCTTTGAAACCCTTCGTTCTCCCTTCAAACCTCCATCAAAATTCGAGTTTCTTGTTCCAAATTAACCATACAACATCCATCTACATATTAGACAAAGATTTACGAGCCAAATTGCCCTTGAGAGTACACGAATTCCCTCGAAAAACAGAGTGTTATACACTCTGTTTTCGCGGCTTTTCCTGTCTGTCCAGTTCTGTTTGTGCTCGTTTTCCGTGACCAATAATTCAGAACGAGTAGGGATTGTTTTAAGATCTCTGTTCTCCTCTCTTTCTAGTTTTCAAAACATCTTTTAAATCGAATTTTCACCGTGAAACGAGAGAGAAATCGCAGTTTGAAAGTTGCTGTCCAGATTTGCAAAAAACGTGTTGTTTGCTTTGTTTCTTCGTCGACGACGGCCTCTCGAGATAAAATCTACCATCGATTACGACCCAAGACGGTGTCAACGATACATGTAGGTTGAGGGTGCATCAAATCCTCCTCTTTCTCCTCTTTCTCCTTTTTTATTTTGTTTTTTATGTTTGTTTTTTATTGTTTCGTTTTATTTTGGTTATCGATTGTTATTAATTAACTATGAAACTAGTTTAGTCCGAGTATGAGTTAAAGTACCACCATGAACACCCACGTTGACTTGAGATGGGAAAGAAATCCGCTACATCAGTCGGTCGTAACCCCCGTCTCATTTACATATCCTCGTGTTCAAGGTAGGGCATTAATAAAACGAATTCTAACTCCGCTCTTCGCTTTTGACCCCTCGTTTGTTTCGTGTAATTCGACCCACCTTAGGACCCGTCACATGTTAGTATGACCTCTGATTGTTAACATATAACTCGTTTAGATGACATTAGATCAATTTAATAACCTAATTAGACACGTTAGGGTACATCGACATAGCTTTAAAAATCAACTAACAATTCTATAACCTAATTGAACGCATCTCTCTTTTCACTCGATTTCTCGCTAGCATAGGAGTGCGTGATTAGCACCTTCCTATTAACACTCGATGAGTAGCATTAATATCGTAGTGAACTTGACCTAATTGGACCCCTTTAGGCCGTGTAGAATGCGCGTTTGCAAGGTATCCTTTCAAATCGATCAACGTCGTTTCTAACTTGTTTTCTAGCCCGCTTTCGAACTTGTTTCGCAATCAATCGATCTAACTAATGAACCTGACCTAGGACCTAGGGTTGGACGTGGCTTTAGGCCGTGAGGCTTGGTCGTGTCCTTTGGTTTTTCTTGTTTCGTTTGTTTTACAACGTTCGTTCTTTATTTGTTTTGTCGCTTGTAATTTGTCGTTTGTTATCGAGTTGTAATTTTCGAGTTAGCTTTCTTTTATCGAGTCAAAACCTCTTTCAAAACCTTAGTCTTGTTTGGTTAGATGGTTGTGCCCCAATGCATGTAAGAGCGTAGTAAATCGCATGTTGTTTAAAGCAACATGGCCCGATTTATGCTAATGCATGCTTCGGTGCGTGGCCTTATGTCTAATTTGATGAGATTAAGTGAAAGCACAAATTACGAGGAGTGACCCAAGGCCGTGAGTCATGTAAGCCGTGGGCCACCCCCCTTGTGCACAGTTTCCTAGGCCGAATGGCCGTGTATTGCGTCGTGTGTATAGCGTTGTATTTTAGATCGAGTTGTATCTTTAATTTCTCGTTGTGTCGGCATGAAATGCCTGGGTTGTAATAGGGTAGATCCCAACGGCTCCCCCATTCCCATCAAGCCTTGATTGTTTCGTTTATATGTTTTTAGATCAATCAACCCACATGCTAAATTACAACTTTGACAAAGTTAGTTTAGTTGCATCTAAATCGACATAGAAACTTCACATGTTAGGGTTTTAAAAACGATGTTTGCATATCATATATCGTAGTAGCTATGACCTTGTTTGAAATCCGACACTTGACTTAGTAGAGGCCGTTATTGACGGGCGGGGTTAGGTGTCCTTATGGGCTTCCTAACACGTACCCTCACCCCTTACTCAAGATCTATGGTTTGTGGATCCGTCTAAATACCATTGGATTACGAGAGTCATTCAAATCGAGTGATATAGGGTACAAGTCTTTATCTTTAATCACTCGTAGTCGATTGGCTTTATGCTTTTCGATGAAAGGTGTAAAGTTGACTTGAACGGTTCCAAGTTCCCAAAAAACTTGGTGGCGACTCTAATTTGTCTTAATTCGATTCGAAAGAACCTCGAGTCGATTATGCCTAGTGTGGATCCCGCGGACGCAGTTCCCGAGGGCCTTGTCCACAGTTTGGCGACTCCACTGGGGAAAAGAGGACTAGTTACACTTTGTTTCTAGGGTCTTTTCCTCTGAGGTGAAACTTGAAAAGAAAGTATTGGAAAGTAAAACATTACTCATAGTGCTACGATTCATGCATAAACCCTTAAGGATTTTCCCGGGCCGTCCCAGCGTTTCTTTGTGATGCGTGGGGGGCGACGTCCCACTATGCCAGGAACTCGCACATTGCTTGCTTCCGCTCCGCCTCGCATGGTTCTTGATGGTGGGGATGCTCTTCTAGGTACTCTACCTAAAGGCCCTTGCTCTATAAGACCGCAAAAGGATGGAGGGCATAGACCTTCTTGTAGAAGAGTTGCCGAGACTTAGAGATGTCTAGGAGCATACATCCTTATAACATGAGAATGACAATGTGCAAGGTGTTTTCCCGAGTCTTTTCAAAATTTTCCGTGTCCTTTTCAAAACCGAACTTTTGAACAACTTACTTTCAAAATAGCATGGTTTTAAAAACGCGGAATGCTGCCCAAATAGGACTAGAAATTTCGGCCAAAATGAGCTTTTATAGCCGGCATGCTGCCCATTTCAAATCTCATTTTCAAATCAATCCTTCGTTTTTCAAAATCAATCCAAAATGCCTCTCGAACCTCAACTAAGCATGAAATGCGTCAAGTCGTGTCCGGGTCATGGCCGTGTTAGGCCGGGTGTGTTTCGTTCTAAGAGTCTAGAACACGACCTTGTTGGGTCACCCAAGCTCACCTCTTGGGCCTTGAGTCATGTTGGTCGACCATTTGGTCTAGGATAGTCCACAGAAACGCCCAAGCTAGGCCATTTAGGGCGTTTCACCCGAACCTATGGGCTATGTTAGTCCAATCACGGGTTTAGTCACACCGAGTCCAGTTTAGAATCGTGCTATGACAGTTTGTGTCATGTCGTTTTGTCAAGTCTAAAATGAACCAAGGTCTAAATCCAACCGTGAGTCGAACCTTTGGTTAGTCAGTCTCAAGTCGAGTCTTTGTTTGAGTCAAGTTGGGGTCATGTCCTTAAGTTTGCAGAGGCTCTTACTTTAAATATTGACTCAGTACGGGGTTTTCTTGTAGAAAGGCCGCCAAAAACCCGACTTCAAGCAATGGAAGATGCTGTTAACAAACTCACTGAGGCCGTGAACCTCATGATGACCAGAATGGATGCGATCGAATCCAAGCTGGGTGAAGATTCCTCTTCATCTACCCCACCTCTGACTGATCTGGAGAAACGGTTCAAATTCATTGAAGATCGTCTGAAACTCTCCCAGGGGAAGAACATCCATTACGAAAATGCTAGGGCCTATGCCCTAGTTCAGGATACGTTCCCCACAAACATGGTGCTCACTGATATCCCAAAGTTTAAGGGCACAGAAGATCCAGTCCACCATGTTAAGGCCTATAAGGGGTACTTAGCACTGAAGGGAGTACCTGCTGACATGCTCTCGGAAATTTTCGCTCAATCTCTGGATGAACACCCGAAGGCGTGGTTCTACAATCTGGACCTTAAGAACTTCCCTACTTTCGAAAATATCACGGTGGAGTTCTGCAAGCACTATGCTGATAATGTCGAGATTCAAACCAACATAAGAACATTGGAGGTGATGACACAGAAAGACAAAGAAGGCTTTACTGAATTCCTTGAAAGATGGCGCGCTGAAAGCGTGAAATTAGCCAAGAAGCCCAATGAAGTTGAAATGGTAGATAAGTTCGTAAAGAATCTACGACCTGTTTACCGTAATGCTCTGAAATACCAGAATTTTGGCTCTTTCAAAGAATTGATAAGAATCGGGATAAAGGTAGAAGATGATGTCATAAGGGCAGAGGCTGAAAAGCCAAAAGGATACCAAGGGGCCTCGTCATCTAAAGCAAAAGCACCAGCAGCGGCCCACTTTGTTGAAACTGTCAATCTCTTAGATGGACAGTCAAAAAGGCCTCCGCGCCAAGCTCCGAGGGTATTTACCGATATCGGGTGCACTTACGCCTACGCTCTCCAAAGGCTCATGGCCCAAGGAAAGTTGAAGCCCATTGGTCCAACTCCGGATCCACTGGCAACAACAAGGCAAATGGTACAAACCAAATGCCTACTGTGCCTTTCATCAAGGGAAGGGACACGATACTGAAAGGTGCTTTAGACTAAAGCACGAAATTCAAGACATGATTGAGAACGGAACGCTCCCAATCCCGGCCATAAAACCCAATAACGTCACCAACCCCTTCGGGGACCACACTAACTTTGTCTCTACCGAAGATAGTGTTGATTACTCTCACCTGATCCGCCCATGTCGTCTAAAAGGGGTTTTCATCGGAAGAATATTCGTGGATTGCTCCGAATTCCTACCAAGCTCGAGAAACGAGATTACATTCGGGGATTTTGTTGTCGATTGCACTCCTTACATACTCCGGAGCGGCAATGAAATCAATGGCGTTTGGGCTGATGACGAAGATGATGTTTACCTCGTCAAAGGTGCGACAATCCCTCACACCCAAGAAGAAATCTTAAAAGTGAGGCAACATGCCCTAGAGTCAAACCATCTGACCAGATCAGGGCGCCCGTACCGTGTGGAGAAAGCTAAGGATATCCCGAGCAAGACATCTCCCAAAGAGCCGGTAGTGGTCGAAGTTCTTGGTGAAGGGTCGACCTCCGAGGCCTCCCTCATCAAGCAACTTCAACAGACTAAGGCCGACGTGTCTATCTGGCAACTTATCTTGAGCTCTTTCGAACATCGTCAGGCTTTGTTGCAAGCTTTGATGAACATGACCGTGTCGTCAAATACTACTCCTGCTAACATGGTCACTCACATCGCCCAGAATCGGCCACAGATTACCAACGCCGTGACATTTTCCGACAAAGATCTACCACCGTTTGGGCCCCGACATAACCTGGCCCTCTATATTGCTACCGTGTGTCTCAACAAGCATATCCCCATGACTTTGGTTGACGACGGATCGGCTGTCAACGTACTCCCTTTGAAAACAAAGACATATTCTCGGGCACTGGAGAAGAATGACTTCATCCCCACTACACAGACAGTTCGGGCTTTCGATGGCACTGTGCGTCGAGTAAGTGGACTTGTCGATCTAGTAGTACAGACGGGGCAAGTGGAAAAGAAAGTGAATTGCCAAGTAATTGACATTTGCTCATCCTTCAACTTATTGTTGGGAAGACCTTGGATCCATGCTACAAGGGCCGTGACATCAACGCTGCATCGAAAGATCAAGGTCCCACTTAACGGTAAAACCGTCACTATTGATGCCACGCCAATTACTGTGGCAGGAGGAGACATTACTTCTGAAGTAAGGGTCGAAGCTGCCAATGACGCATGCGGTTTCGAGATTGTCAACATGATCGAGCTGAACTCCGAAGTAGAGAATATGGATCTGTACACAGGAAGTCATTCCTGCGAAGTGGTTCTCAAGACTGGGAAGTACTTCGATTTCTCTTTATACCCCAGAAAGGAGGGTACATTCGAGTTGAAACCGCCAGTAGCCAAAGGAGTAACCTTCGGGCTTGGATATGAGCCCACTGGGAAAGATCTGCTGGAAAAGAGGGGAAGAACGATCGAAGATCGAGATATTAAAATGGGGCCGTATCACCTAACTCTAAACGGTCACTTCGTGAGGGCTGGGAAAGAACTTCCCTGCATGGACTTCCCCGAACCTATCTTTGACCCAAAGAAAAACCTTATGGTCCCGGGAATCGAAGTATTCCAAGATTGCTACTACATCCCTGAAGATATTCTGACCGTGATGCCAGTAGGGACTAAACCAGATCCAATGAGTGACGAGGGTGCCTTGGGTCTTCTTTTCGGTGAAGAGAGGAAATCACCAATACCAAACGAAAATTTGGTAAGCATGATCCTGAGAAGCGAGCGGTTAGACCCATCTACCCTCATCACCGATGTAGATCCTCTTAGGACCAACACGGGATGGCGGAAAACAATCAAGTGGACTGACAACAAGGGACTTCTTTTCAAGTTGACAACGGGAGAAGGAGAGATGTTCAAGCCAGATGATGTTACCGATTCTGAGTCTGAGTCTGAGTCTGAGTCTGAGTCTGAGTCTGAGTCTGAGTTAGGTCCTAAGATTGAGTCTAAGGAGTCAGGTGTTGAAAATACCCCTCCCCTAGCTTTCCCTTCCTATGCACCCTTTCCTAATGGTGGTATTCCGGGGCCTGTCCCGAATACCCCTATCTCGCCACTGAGCTCTGACCAGTTGGCTCAAATGTTAGCGCATTTCGCGCAATTTCAAATCAATAATAATATGAACCAATTTGCTTACGACTTGTCTCACTTACATTTCAATTCAAACTTTGAAAATGATTGTTTTAATAATGACATTGAGACTGAGGTCGAGGATGAACAGTTGGTCGAAGAAGAAGAAGAAGAAATGGAACCACCTCTACAGTTGATAAAAGGGTTGGAAGAGTACGAACAGAAAACCTCGATCATCGAAGATACCGAAACCATCAATGTAGGTACAACCTTAGAACCACAGGAGCTTAAAATAGGAACTACTTTAAGTCCCACCGAGAGACAAGGGTTCATTGGGTTGCTACATGAGTTCAAAGACGTTTTTGCGTGGTCCTACAAAGACATGCCAGGCATTGATAGAGAAATTGCGGAGCACAGGATCCCAATCAAGCCGGGATATAAGCCAGTCAAGCAGAAGCTACGCAAAATGCACACAGATTGGTCTTTGAAAGTCAAGGAAGAAATCGACAAGCAACTCAAAGCTGGGTTCATCAAGGTGTCAGAATACTCAGACTGGGTGGCTAACGTCGTACCAGTGCCAAAGAAAGATGGTAAAGTTCGGGTTTGTGTCGACTTCCGGGATCTAAACAAGGCAAGTCCGAAGGATGATTTCCCATTACCTCACATCGACATCCTGGTTGACAACACGGCAAATCACACGTTATTATCCTTTATGGACGGATACGCCGGTTATAATCAGATCAAGATGGAGAAAGAAGACATGCATAAGACTGCGTTCAGAACGCAATGGGGAACCTATTGCTACACAGTAATGCCTTTTGGGTTGATAAACACAGGGGCTACATACCAAAGGACCGCGACAACCTTGTTACATGATTTGATGCATAAGGAAGTCGAGGTTTATGTTGACGACATGATTGTCAAGTCAAAGGAGCGTGATGGCCACCTTGGTACACTACGCAAATTCTTTGAACGATTGCGCAAGTATAACATGAGGTTGAATCCCCAAAAGTGCGCATTCGAGTCACATCCAAAGAACCGTTGGGTCACATCGTTAGCCACCATGGCATCGAGGTGGACCCATCAAAAATAAAGGCCATAATGGAAATGCCTCACCCAAAAACCGAGAAGGAAATTCGAGGTTTCCTAGGAAGAATCCAGTATATAAGCCGGTTCGTGGCAAGGCTAACTATGATATGCGAGCCAATTTTTAAGAAGTTGAAAGTCGGGGAACACGTCGTATGGGATGATCACTGTCAAGCTGCGTTCGATAAGATCAAAGAAATACTATCTTCCCCTCCCGTGCTCAGCCCGCCAACGGCTGGGTTACCACTTTTGTTGTATCTTACGATTCTGGATCTTTTACAATGGGGGCAATCTTTGTACGATAGTTGATAAAGAGGAAAGAGCAATTTACTACATTAGTAAAAAGTTCTTGGAGTATGAAATCAAGTATACTCAGCTCGAGAAGACATGTTTGGCTTTAGTATGGGCGACAAAGAAGTTACGACACTACATGCTCAGTCATAGTGTCTGCATCCACTCGAAGATGGACCCAATCAAATACTTGTTTGAAAAACCCGTTCTAAACGGAAGGGTGTCGAGATGGACTTTAATGCTTTCCGAATTTGATCTAAAATACGTACCGCTGAAAGTGATAAAGGGAAGGGCGGTTGCGACTTCTGCGAGATAACCCGATAGAAGAAACTGAGGTTGTGGATACGTGGTCGTTCCCCGACGAAGATATCGTTCATATAGACAATGATACGTGGGACCTCTATTTCGATGGAGCATCGAACTGCAGGGGTTACGGGATAGGAGTGCTACTCATTTCACCAGAAGGTGAACATGTTCCCATTTCAATCAAGTTGGACTTTAATGTTACTAATAACGCGGCCGAATACGAAGCGTGCCTACTCGGTTTGCACAGTGCTCTCGAGTTAGGCATCAAAAAGCTTGTAGTACATGGGGACTCGTCACTAGTGATCAATCAAGTGGCCGGGACGTGGAAAACCCGAAGTGATAGCCTGGCTCCGTACCAAGCGAAAATAGAGGAACTAGAAAAGTTGTTCGCCGATGTCAAATACGTGCACCTCCCCAGAGATGAAAACCAGTTTGCTGATGCACTATCAAAGCTAGCTGCTCTGATCAACATACCTGATCATATGGATACTATGCCAATATGTGTCGAACGAAGATCATCACCGCTTACGTTAATGTAATCGGAGACACGAAAAACCGAAATGAACCTTGGTATCATGCTATTCGAAATTTAAAGAATCGGAGAGTATCCACCCGACATGGATAGCGCGGAAAGCGCGCTATTCGAATGCTAGCCGCTCAGTTCGTTGGAACCAATGATGGACAATTGTACAAAAAGACCGCGCAAAATATCCTTCTGCGATGCATAGACTCACCAACTGCAAAAAGAGTCATGGAAGAAGTCCATGACGGGGAGTGTGGCCCACACATGAATGCCCATATGCTAGTGCGTAAAATCATGAGATTAGGGTATTATTGGACCACGATGGAGACAGATTATCGCGAATATGTCAGACATTGCCATAATTGCCAAATATTTGCGAACATACAACATGTGCCACCATCACTGTTGTATACTTTGACATCACCATGGCCTTTCTCAACATGGGGAATCGACATTATTGGAAAGGTCAACCCATCCGGAAATTGGGCATTGTTTCATGCTAGTCGCCATCGATTACTTCACGAAGTGGGTAGAAGTGAAATCATACAAAGTGCTACAAGCGAAAGCGGTAGCAAAGTTCATTCGAAATGGAATCATTTGCAGATATGGGGTGCCGCATGAGTTCATTAGCGACCATGGCACTCACTTCCGTGGCTAAATCTGTAATACTTGAAAAGTATAAAATCAAGCACCATAAGTCGTCACCTTATCGACCTCAAACAAATGGCGCGGTGGAAGCCGCCAACAAGACAATCACCGTGATTCTCGGAAAATGACCGATAATTATCGCGAATGGCCAGAGAAGATACCGTTCGCACTATGGGGATACAGGACGTCTATTCGCACAACCACTGGAGCAACTCCGTTCTATTTGACATATGGGATGGAAGCAGTTCAGCCTATCGAATTAGAGGTACCGTCCTTGAGAATCCTGTTAGAAAGTCAGGTCCTTGAAGCTGACTGGCTGCAAGCCAGGTATGATTCCTTGGTCATGCTCGACGAGCGACGGTTAAATGCGCTACACCATGTTCAACTCTATCAGAAAAGGATACAAAGGGCATTTAACAAGAAGGTGAAACCTCGAGGAATAAAGGATGGGGATTTGGTCCTAAAGTCTGTTCGCGCCTTACTACCAATCGACCCGAGGGGAAAATTCAAGCCGAACTGGGCCGGTCCTTACCTAGTAAAGAAAGTATTATCGGGAGGCGCAGTCAGACTAACAGATCTAGATAGAAACGACTTTGCAAATCCGACGAATTTGGATCAACTGAAGAAATACTATCCTTAGAACTCATTCTCAATGTCGTGAAATAAAATTTTGAATTGCAGTGCTCGTGACCGAGTCTAGGCCGCGGCACTTTTGCTTCGCTGCTTTTTGTGCATTATAGACTGATGTTTATAGCGCATTTTGTTTTGTGGAACTACGAGCTCGGTTTGATTCTGTTGATAACAGATACGTAGGCAGCTCTTTATAAGAGTACAACCGACCCTTCCTTTAATGAAATGAAATTTTATGCAGAAACTGGGAATTTTAATAAATAATAAGTCTTATTAAAATCGGGCGATGCCCATTACAACCTTCAAAAAAAAAAAAAAAACAGCCAGCAACAAATAATAAGTAGTAGTATTAAATAATAGTTTGGAGTCGAAGGCTCCTACATCTTCCTTTTCCCTTTGCCTTTTGGGTCACGTGACCGAGGCTCCTACGGAGGAGGGGTAGTAGCGTTCTGTCTAGCGCGCTTCTTAGGAGGGATCATCATTTCCTCCCGAGGGCCCAGCCTATCTTTTACATTCAAGCGAGGACCAAGTCTTCCTTCCAAGGCTGAGCCCGAGTGTGCCTTTGAACCCAACCTTTTCCACACACCTGTCGCCTGTGAGTCAGTCTTAGGAGTCTTCTCAGTCTTAGTTTCAGGTCCAGATGCAGACGAAATATCGTTAGCGAAGAAGTCGCGACTGGTTCTGCCTTTGTCATAATATCTGATGTCGACAAGCTCATCCTTCCGACACAAGTCCTTACCTGATTCGGTCTTCTCTTTAAGCCACTTAGTGTAGGACGGGGATACCCAGGTAGTCTGAGGGCGCGCAATTACGTACCAAAGACGCCTTTGGTGCCACCTTTCGAGCCAGTCATCACAAATAGAGGGATGTAGCTCTCTTGCTCGTCCCAGAACAGCCTCGCACTTGGGAATTACTTGTCTATGGCCCATCTGACGCAAGACGCGGTCGGGGTAAATGTGAATAGACCTTTCCAAACCCAATAATTGCAAACGTCTGGTCTTATCATCTTCCGGAAGGATAGTAAAAGATTTGAGGCGAAGCCAAGGCATAAACCAGCAAAGAGGGCGACCTCCTCCTTCTGTCATTTTGTTTCGCCAATAAGCGAGGTCATTTTGATGCTCGTCTTCATACCGCTTAGCACGCATAGTCAGCATACGGGCGAGGTATGAGTTTGGCTCACGCGGCGGGGCAAAGAGCCAAAATCTCTCACAAAGCCACACCTGAAAGAAAGAAAGAAAAAAAAAACGTGAAAAAAAAGGAAAAAAGAAAAAAAAAACGTGAAAAAAAAGAGAAAGAAAGAAAAAAACGAAAAAAAAAGAGAAAAAAAAAACGAAAAAAGACAATAGAAGCAAAATCGTGGCAGAACGCAACAAAATCGTGGCAGAACGCAGCAAAATCGTGGCAGAATACAGCAAAATCGTGACAGAATACAGCAAAATCGTGGCAGAATGCAACAAAATCGTGGCAAATAAAGATAAATCGTGGCAATAACACAAGAATTGTGGTAAAAAAAATCAAGAACGCGAAATCAAGAGGATAGATTTTGTTACCTGCAATAGACGGGAGCATCCCGACCAATCAGCACCAAGGTTCATTTTCTTAGCATCTAAACCCCTGATGGTTTCAGCGAGAATAATCCAGGAAGGGTTATGTCCCGTCTCCATCTGAGACACAATAGACAAAAGCTTCGCTTGTCCTACGCAAGTTGTCTTGTTCATCCTACCTTCGAAGACATAAAGATGTAACATGATCAATCCAAATGCCCTGCGGCAGTACGTTGGCAGTGAAGTACTGTTTCGCAAGATGCAAAATTTCCGATGAATAGCAAGAAGGTTGACTTCGTCACCAGTAACTATCTCCTCAGACTCCGTCCTAGAAAGGCCAAGACAGTCTAGATATGTTCCACGCCACCCCGAATGAAATTTTGGTATAGCCGGTATGGCCTCAGCATCCCATCCTCCCAGGGCAGAAAACTCTTCGGGTAAAGGGCAGATCTCCCCCTCAGGAAAAGCAAAAACATGGTTACAAGGATTCCAATAGCTAAGGCAGTGTTCCAACAACGCAGGTTGAAGGCGGATCTGGCGTAAGGGAAGTAATTGCGCCAGTTGAGCAGTCTTTAATTCTTGTCTCTCTGCGACAGTGAAGTCTGTCTCTCATGCTCGCATAGCACTCACTAGATTATTCATAATGATTTATGTTATTTGCACCAGTTTGGAAAAGCAGAATAAATTTTGCAGTGCAACTCTTCCATATATATAGAAAGTATAAGGGAAGGAAACTCCTAGGGTGAATCCCCTAGGGTAACGTAATCATCATACTATTTTAAACTATTTAAAATCGTGCCTTCAAATGCAACCCAAAGTTATAGTAGAAATAGCTATAACTTTAAGTTTAGTAAGTAAAGTTATAGGTGAAATAGCTATAGCTTTACTTTCCCAATATTTCTTCTTAAGATACCGTTATTAGATGAAGACCTATACTAACTAATCTTCCTGGAGATCTTCAGTGATAGGATCTTCTATTTATCTTGATCATAAGCTCTTCATCTTGAGCTTGTTATAGACTTGATCGAGCCTTTTGCTTGAGTAATCATCATACTTGAAACTAGTTACAGTTGCTATGATGCTTTAGGAATCTTCAATGTTATAGCTCAAACAGTTATAACATTACTTGAACAATGCTTCACAAATCTTCAATGTTATAACCAAGGATGCTATAACATTACTTGGTTAACTTGTAAACCTAAGTCAATCTAGTAAAGAGTAAACAAACAATTACAAACAAGAGTATAAATAATACGAAGCACACACTTGTCATTATCAAAACTTAAACATATACTCATATGGTCCAACAAATTCCCCTTTTTTTATGATGACAAGTCTCTTACAATTTGTGACTAAGTGTAAGTTCCCCCTCAACATAATACTATAAAGTCATAGTCAGTTGAACGTAAGAACAAGTCACTTATATACAAAGTATAGCATCTAAGGACCTTAAGAGATTAAAGGTTCTGACAAGGAGCAAGCTTAGGCAAATATTTAAGTGACGATCATTTTCTTCCCCCTCTTGACATCATCGAAAAGACGAGAAAAGACATGAAACAACTAGAATAATATAGATCGAGACACATATTAATCATGCAAAGAAAGATTATAAAACGAGAAAGTAATCGACGATAAGCATGTAAAATATAAGATATGTCTACTACAAACCAAGTAGTCTAATGCCAAAGAGCCGAATTGATTAACAAGTTTTAAAGCCTAATGGGCCGAATAGAAAGGAAGCCAAAATGGGCCGAATTAGACATAAATCCAAAATATAAAGTCTAATAAAAAGAACAAGGAAGGGATTTGGGCGGGTTTAAGGATAGTCGCGTTCCATGACATTGGGGTTCATATAACTGGGACGAGTCCTAAACTCAAGAGAGTCAAGACGATCAAAGCACGACCGGACATGGTTAGCTTGTGCCGTGAGGCACGTCTCAAAATTGAGCACCTTTAAGGACAAGGCTTTAGTATCCTCGTAAATGACCCTCATATCCTCATGCATAGCCTTCTCTTCACGCCAAATCGCCCCTCCTTGACTAGCCAAATTAGCCAATGACCCGGAATGACGAACGCACTCCTTAGCCGCTCTAGCCATATCACGGGCCATAGCATCAACACGATCTTCCAACCCATGCAAATAAGCTAAGACCTCGGCATTACTCGATCCATTCGAAATCGAAGCCCCGTCCTTTTCCTTACCGAAACCCGAGACCAATTCCGCAATCAACTTATTTTGCACATCTAATTTTTCACGATACTCGATACTCGTCATAAACGAGTCCAATTTCTGTTCCACAACCGACATCCCATCCGAAGACTTATCCACCATATTACCCTTAGCCAAGAACACCAAGACGGGTCCAATCGCACCAATTTTCATGAACTTTAGATGAGTGTTACACATCTCATCTTTAACCATGACACCGTAGCTAGTAGGACTGACAACCCCTTTATGTTCTAGCAACCGAGAAATCCACATCCCAAACGGCAAGTCCAAGGTAGTATACAATTTCTCCTCGGTAACGAAAATACTTGTTTGAATAATCCGATGAAAAACAAGACGAGGAAGACTAACCTTAGTTCCTTCGAGCCACTTAGAGACCAAAACCATCTCATAGCTTGACAACTTATCACGACCACCTCTCCTCGGGACAACCGTATTCCAAAGAAAATTTAAAAAGAACTTCAACTTAGGAGTAAACGGACCCGCTAACATATTACTCGACCCCGTAGCACCATTATCAAAAGACCTTTTAATTTTGAGGTTCTCTTCCTCTGTCACATCCCCCCATTCCGCACTCGGGTTGATTTCGATCCCATCATCAGGGACCGAAAACAGAGTACAAAAATCGTCAAGGGAGATGGTGACTTCGGACTCATTGACCATTGCATGCAACATGTTATTCCTCATAGAAACCGAAGAATAAAATTGGATTACCTCAATCGGATATACGGGACCGACGAAAGAGCCAATCTTTTTCCATTCTTGATAGGTTAAGAAATCTTTGAAAAATTGTAAAGCCTCAATTTTTGCATACCACTTTTCGGAATAGGACCGTCCTCCATGAATACCGTATCTCATAACACGGTTCACCCGAGTCCTTTCATCGGCGGTAAGTCGAACCTTATCAAGACCCGTCAATGTTGCATTCGGCATGTATTCACGAAACATAGCTCTTTGAGAACCATCTTGATTGACCACTACCTCGATTTCTTCAACCGAACCCTCAAAACTAACAACCTTCTTTTTACCCTTGTTAAGCTTTCGTCGTTTCCCCTCTAGGTTAGGATCAACCCGGTTATGATCGGGATTGGTAGGCTTATGGTTTGGTTGAGGTGAGGGAGTTTTGGTAGGAGTAAAGGATTTGTTGCATGGTGGCTTAGATGACCCAGTCCGAGTTGTGGACCGAGTTGAAGGTGAGTGGAGGCGGGTTGAAGGAGATGTCATGATGATAATTAATTTTTGGAGGTTGAGTGTGGAAAGTTTTGAGAGGTAAAAAATTTTAGGGAGATGTGTGGTGATAGGGACGTGAGGTGGGGTTTTTATGGGTTTGTAGATACCCGTATCCGTCGATATTGGAATTTATAGAGAACCCGACAAACACCCGATGATGATAGGACACATGTATTCTATTAGTTGTCATTGTCATTATTTGGGTTCATTTTACGATGTAGAATGAGCGTTGTCGACGAAGTATTTTATTAATTTAAATGATATTTAAATTAATGTTTTTTTAAGTGAATTCATTTTATTGCTTTATTTTGAGTTTATTTTCTCAAATTTATTTTATTGAAAATAAAATAAATATTTGATTTGAAAAATCATTTTATGAGTATATTTGATTTGAAAAATCATTTATTTTAATGTGTTAATTGTTTTGAAAAATCGATTCAAAAATCGAAAAGAACTCGTTTTAAACACGTGTTTTAGAGCTCGATTATAGCTCGGTTTTTGGGCCCGTTTTCTTTACGAGTTGGCACGAATCTCGAGTACACTAACCAACCTAAGCCTCTACCCATCCAATCCCAGTTCGAACCCCATAACCACGGCCCAAACCATGCCCCAAATCACCCCCAACAGCCCGCACAAAAACACGAGCAGCCCCCTGTTTTGCAGCTCAAATCCCGAGCCCAAAACCCGCTCCAAATACCACCAAAACCCGTACCCATTAACCCTAACCCATAACCTAGTATCCTACCCATATTACTTTACCTTAACCACCAAGAAAACCCGACACAAAGCCTCTCAAACCCTCACAAAAGCTGCTGGACAGCAGCTATGCGTGAATGAGCCCGTCTGCCTCTCCCCCCTTTTACCCTACTTTAACTCCTTATAAATACCACCCCTTCACCATACATTCATTCCTCTAAGTTCTCCATACATACAACCTTCATTCACAAGCTTTAAACCCCAGAAAAAAACCCTAATTGCCTCTCAAAAACCCTCCACAAAACCGACACACAAACTGAGAATCAGTTTGTGTGTCCTCTTTGAAACCCTTCGTTCTCCCTTCAAACCTCCATCAAAATTCGAGTTTCTTGTTCCAAATTAACCATACAACATCCATCTACACATTAGACAAAGATTTACGAGCCAAATTGCCCTTGAGAGTACACGAATTCCCTCGAAAAACAGAGTGTTATACACTCTGTTTTCGCGGCTTTTCCTGTCTGTCCAGTTCTGTTTGTGCTCGTTTTTCGTGCCCAATAATTCAAAACGAGCAGGGATTGTTTTAAGATCTATGTTCTCCTCTCTTTCTAGTTTTCAAAACATCTTTTAAATCGAATTTTCACCGTGAAACCAGAGAGAAATCGCAGTTTGAAAGTTGCTGTCCAGATTTGCAAAAAACGTGTTGTTTGCTTTGTTTCTTCGTCGACGACGGCCTCTCGAGATAAAATCTACCATCGATTACGACCCAAGACGGTGTCAACGATACATGTAGGTTGAGGGTGCATCAAATCCTCCTCTTTCTCCTTTTTTATTTCGTTTTTTATGTTTGTTTTTTATTGTTTCGTTTTATTTTGTTTATCGATTGTTATTAATTAACTATGAAACTAGTTTAGTCCGAGTATGAGTTAAAGTACCACCATGAACACCCGCGTTGACTTGAGATGGGAAAGAAATCCGCTACATCAGTCGGTCGTAACCCCCGTCTCATTTACATATCCTCGTGTTCAAGGTAGGGCATTAATAAAACGAATTCTAACTCCGCTCTTCGCTTTTGACCCCTCGTTTGTTTCGTGTAATTCGACCCACCTTAGGACCCGTCACATGTTAGTATGACCTCTGATTGTTAACATATAACTCGTTTAGATGACATTAGATCAATTTAATAACCTAATTAGACACGTTAGGGTACATCGACATAGCTTTAAAAATCAACTAACAATTCTATAACCTAATTGAACGCATCTCTCTTTTCACTCGATTTCTCGCTAGCATAGGAGTGCGTGATTAGCACCTTCCTATTAACACTCGATGAGTAGCATTAATATCGTAGCGAACTTGACCTAATTGGACCCCTTTAGGCCGTGTAGAATGCGCATTTGCAAGGTATCTTTTCAAATCGATCAACGTCGTTTCTAACTTGTTTTCTAGCCCGCTTTCGAACTTGTTTCACAATCAATCGATCTAACTAATGAACCTGACCTAGGACCTAGGGTTGGACGTGGCTTTAGGCCGTGAGGCTTGGCCGTATCCTTTGGTTTTTCTTGTTTCGTTTGTTTTACAACGTTCGTTCTTTATTTGTTTTGTCGCTTGTAATTTGTCGTTTGTTATCGAGTTGTAATTTTCGAGTTAGCTTTCTTTTATCGAGTCAAAACCTCTTTCAAAACCTTAGTCTTGTTTGGTTAGATGGTTGTGCCCCAATGCATGTAAGAGCGTAGTAATTCGCATGTTGTTTAAAGCAACATGGCCCGATTTATGCTAATGCATGCTTCGGTGCGTGGCCTTATGTCTAATTCGATGAGATTAAGTGAAAGCACACATTACGAGGAGTGACCCAAGGCCGTGAGTCATGTAAGCCGTGGGCCACCCCCCTTGTGCACGGTTTCCTAGGCCGAATGGCCGTGTATTGCGTCGTGTGTATAGCGTTGTATTTTAGATCGAGTTGTATCTTTAATTTCTCGTTGTGTCGGCATGAAATGCCTGGGTTGTAATAGGGTAGATCCCAATGGCTCCCCCATTCCCATCAAGCCTTGATTGTTTCGTTTATATGTTTTTAAATCAATCAACCCACATGCTAAATTACAACTTTGACAAAGTTAGTTTAGTTGCATCTAAATCGACATAGAAACTTCACATGTTAGGGTTTTAAAAACGATGTTTGCATATCATATATCGTAGTAGCTATGACCTTGTTTGAAATCCGACACTTGACTTAGTAGAGGCCGTTATTGACGGGCGGGGTTAGGTGTCCTTATGGGCTTCCTAACACGTACCCTCACCCCTTACTCAAGATCTATGGTTTGTGGATCCGTCTAAATACCATTGGATTACGAGAGTCATTCAAATCGAGTGATATAGGGTACAAGTCTTTATCTTTAATCACTCGTAGTCGATTGGCTTTATGCTTTTCGATGAAAGGTGTAAAGTTGACTTGAACGGTTTCAAGTTCCCAAAAAACTTGGTGGCGACTCTAATTTGTCTTAATTCGATTCGAAAGAACCTCGAGTCGATTATGCCTAGTGTGGATCCCGCGGACCCAGTTCCCGAGGGCCTTGTCCACAGGGTTTGATCAAAGGGAATTATGGTAAGTTTAGTTTGTGTGGGATTAGGAAAGGGAGTTGGGTGGCGTGTAGGATTAGGCAAGTGGATATGATAGATTTTTATTATTTTGTTTACTTACCAAAATAAATAAAAAGCTTAGATAATATGATTAGGGTAAATCTTTTGTGAGATATGGTAAGATAAAGTTTGGCAAAAGATAAAGTGATAGTAAGTAATTTCGGTAAAGAAATATGAGAGAATAATTTGTTACCGATTTTATGGTTCGTAATAAAACATAAGATATACATGACTAGCAGAAGGAATATTCTCGTAAAATAATATAACATTTAACAAAATAAACTTGTAACGAAGAATACGGACACAGTCATACAATTTCGTCAAATCTAGTCAGTCATACGGAAAATAAAATATTCGCGACAAGTTTAGTTGCCACCAATTAAACCAATTTCCAACCGTAAAATCTCAAAACGTTCTCTAGCCAGTGCTTTGGTAAAAATGTCAGCCCATTGTTTTTGTACTACAAAATTCCAGTCTTATGTTGCCCTTATCTACATGGTCACGCAGAAAATGGTGTCTAATGTCTATATGCTTAGTTCGTGAGTGCTGCGCAGGGTTCTTAGATATAATTATAGCACTCGTATTATCACACAGAATAGGAATACACCCAACATTAACACCGTAATCACATAATTGTTGCTTAAGCCATAAAAGTTGAGAACATACCAACCCAGCGGCAATGTATTCGGCTTCAGCTGTAGATAATGCAACGGAATTTTGCTTCTTTGACCCCCATGTAATAACACATGGTCCAACAAACGTAGCTATGCCGGAAGTACTTTTTCGTTCAAGTGAACAACCTGCATGTAATAATTTAGATGTACCAATTAAATACTTTAAGATTCTCTTAACTGCAATCATATGCGATTCTTTAGGGCACGATTGAAATCGAGCACATACGCATACACTAAACATAATATCAGGACGAATTGCAGTTAAATAAAGAAGTGAGCCAATCATACCTCGATAAGTCGTCTCATCGACAGACTTACCGTTTTCATCAAAAGTCAACTTCTTATCTGTACCTATAGGAGTTGGCTTAGAATTAGAATTTTCCATACCGAATTTCTTGATTAGCTCCTTGATGTATTTTTGTTGGTGTATCATAATTCCTTCAGTAGTTTTTTTTAATTTGGAGTCCAAGGAAGAACTTGAGTTCTCCCATCATGCTCATCTCGAATTCTGAGGTCATTAATTCTGAAAAATACTTACATAAACGATCATTAGTTGAACCAAAAATAATATCGTCAACGTAAATTTGTACAACTAGTAAATCGGAATCCTCAGTTTTCAGAAATAAGGTTTTGTCGACAGATCCTCTTTTAAACCCACTTTCAAGTAGATATTTTGACAATCTGTCGTACCATGACCTCGGAGCTTGTTTCAAACCATACAAGGCTTTATCCAATTTGAAAACATGGTTTTGAAACTTGCTATTGAGAAATCCTTGAGGTTATTCAATAAAAACCTCCTCATTCAAATAACCTTTAAGAAATGTTGTCTTAACGTCCATTTGATAAAGTTTAATTCCTTTGTGAGCAGCAAACCCTATTAATAATCTAATAGCCTCAAGTCTGGCTACAGGAGCGAAGGTCTCATCATAGTCAATTCCTTCTTGTTGATTGTACCCTTGTACAACCAATCTACCTTTATTTCGTACAATAACTCCTGTATCGTCCAACTTGTTTCTAAAAACCCATCTTGTACCAATAACCGTTCGGTCTTTAGGACTTGGAACCAAATGCCAAACTTTGTTCCGTTCGAACAGTTGAAGCTCTTCTTGCATAACAACGATCCAATCTGGTTCTGCAAGTGCTTCTTTGATATTTGTTGGCTCAATAGTTGAGAGAAAGGAGTAGAACGAGCAAAAGTTGTTAAGTCTTCTACGGGTTCGTACACCTTCATTCATACTTCCTAGGATGGTTTCCATTGGATGAGAGTCCTTATATCTCCATTTCTTAGAAACCGGAGGCACATCTTCATCTGAACTAGTCTCACCTTCTTCGAATGATTGGGGTTCAAGCCTTGTTCCCCCTAAATCCAATCCTGGGGTTATAACAGAATCAGGTATAACATTGGATCTAGTCTGCTGGCTTGGAGTAGATATTATAGCATCATTTGCTATAACTTTATTCTCCAGTTGCTTGGATTGAGAAGAGGGTTTAGTATCATCAACTAAACTCTTAGTTCTCTTTCCTTTATCATTCGAAGGGCTTCCATGTTCATCATTCGTGCCCTGGATTTCTTTATCTTCCCCATCCAATTCCGGAAGATCATCCCTCAATAGTCGGAAATCAGGTTCGTTCAAATCTTCTTCCTCATCCTGTTCAGCTTTATCAAACATATTATTCTCATCAAAAACAACATGAACACTCTCTTCGATGCATAAGGTTCTCTTATTAAAAACCTTATATGCTTTACTATGATTAATATAACCAACAAATACAGCTTCGCCACTTCTGGGATCGAATTTGCTTAATCTATTTTTGCCATTATTGTGGACAAAACATTTAGTCCCGAAGCAACGTAAATGTGATATGTTTGGTTTAAGTCCCCTAAGAAGCTCATAAGGAGTCTTCTTGAGAATGGGTCTAATTAAAGCTCGATTATGAACATAGAATGCAGTGCTAACAGCTTCAGCCCAAAAATTGCGAGGTAGTCCACTACACAATAACATAGTGCATGTCATATCCTCCAACGCCCTATTCATACGTTCAACAACACCATTTTGTTGTGGGGTTCGTGGTGCTGAGAAGTTATGCCCAACACCATTCTTCCTACAATATTGTACAAAAGCATGGTTATCAAATTCGGTGTCATGATCCGTACGAATAGAAACTAATTTTGATTTGTACTTATTTTGGGCAAGCTTCATTAGAACTGCAAACTCTTCAAAAGTTTCATCCTTTGAATTGAGAAAGATTGGCCAAACATATCTAGAATAATCGTCAACTAGAACAAAGACATACCTGGATCCACCTCTACTTCTTACCTTCATTGGGCCACATAGATCCATATGCACGAGTTCTAGTGGTTCATTGGTACTTACCATTCTCTTAGGTTTGAACGATGATCTCACATGTTTGCAACGAGCACACGAGTCACATAAGGTTTTTTGGTCAAATTTGATTGAGGGAAGTCCTTCAACCAAATCCCATCTCTTTAGCTTATTCAACGTTGTTGAATTTATGTGAGCAAATGTGCCAAAGACACGGATCATCCGTTGTTACTTTCATGCATGTGAATGAATTGGTAGGAATATTATTTAGATCAATCATATAAACATTCCTTCTACGATGTCCTTCAAGCACAACACTACTTGTTCCTTCAATTATTATTTGACAAGAATCTGAATGAAAAACAACTTTATTTCCTTTGTCGCATAATTGAGAGATACTTAGTAAATTGTTCTTGAGACCACTAACAAGATAAATATCACTAATAGCATGAAAAGAAGATATTCCAACTTTACCAACACCGATAATCTTACCCTTCTTGTTATCACCAAATGTGACCTTACCTCCATCGAAGGGCTTAAGTGAAAGAAATAAATTTACATCTCCAGTCATGTGCCTTGAGCATCCACTATCAAGGTACCATAAGTTATTTTCTTTCACCACAACCTACAAAATAATTAGAGGCAGTTTTTAGGTAACCAAGCTAAGTTGGGTCCTTTGACGTTAGTCACTCTAAAAACTAAATATCTTCTGACCCAAACCTTTTTAATAACTTTACGTTTTGGAGGCGAATGGGTTTGTCTGGGAACCGTCTTGGTTTGAGTTCTGGGTTCCTCATGTCGTGGTCTTTTAGGTTGTTTTGGGGGAGCTTTGGTTTTGAAGGGCTCTTTAGGTTTAGGTGTTTGTTCTGATTTGGTAGCCTTTTTAAAATCAAAGCTCATATCATAGAACCAACGATGATCATTGTTGCGTTCTTCATTTGTACTTGGTTCAGATGGAGTAAAATCATTATCCTCGAAAAAAGTGTCAAAAGCTTTAACAAAGTTGATTCCTTTTCTTAAATCCTGAACATGTTTGACACAGTTTTCTTGGATATGACCAGTATGACCACAGTAATTATAAATCAAGTATTCTGGGAGATTTGAATATTTTCTTCATCTGAAATATCGTTCGGAAGGGGTTGATTTACATTTAGAATGATCTCTACGACCATAGCACTCGTGCCCTAATCCCATTTTCATGTTATTATCTGATTGCTCAGTTAGGAAATTTAGGACACGTGTGCTACCTTCCCATTTTTCGTGAACCTTTCTAGCATGCAAGAGTAATTCTTTTAAGGATTGTATCTCTTTGTTGCATTTGGAATGATCTGACTCTACGACCTTGGGAGGGTGAGTCTCTTCATAATTGTCTGAAAGTTTTGCAATCTGTCATTAAGAACTTATACCATCTCGGTATACGTTCTTTTAGTATTTGATAGAACGATTTTAGATTCCTTTAATTGCTGAGTTAGAGATTCAATTTCCTTCTTTTGATCTGAGATCACGGCTTCTCTAGCCGTAGCTTTTGACTCAAGAAGCTCTTTGACTTTTCTCAATTCCAAGGTTATAGCTTAACTAGCTGTAACTTTAGCTTGGAGATGCTTAATGTTGAGTTTCAGGTCTGAGGTTATAGCTTCATTAGCTATAACTTTAGACTCAAGAGCCTTCTTCTCAGCATTTGTCACATCTGAAGTTGTAGCCGTATTAGTTGTAACTTTAGATTTGAGCTTTTTGGCCTTTGCTTTATGGAGATGATTCTCTTCAGCAATATCGAGGATTTGTTCTTTCAAGTCTTTCAATTCCATTTCTTGTTCGTGACACTTATCAAGAGATTGCTCAAAGTATTCAATTAAAGCATTCTTAGGCAATTTATTAACACTTTTCATAAGTTCAAGATAGCTTACCTCTTCTTCCTCTTCTGAATCGGAATCTCCTAGAAAGCAGCAGTAGGAGTCCACGCTATCTTTATCATTATCTGAAAAGAGGTCAAGACTGTCGTTGCTTAGACATAGGTTAGCAACTTCTTCTTCTTCTTCTGATGCTTCATCGTCCTCAGTGTCGAGATCTCCCCAGCATGATGCCATCATCACTTGCTTGAATTCTTTCTTGGTCTTCTCACGTTTTGCTTTATCTTTAATTTTCTCCCATGTTGGACAGTCCTTAATCATATGACTGGGCTCTCCGCACTTGAAGCATCCTCTATTAGCAAACGTATTTTTTAACTCAGAAGTTTTCTTATTAGAGGACTTGTTGTTATTGAACGACTTTGCTTGCTTGTTTCTGAAAATTCGTTTATTAAATCGTTTTGCAAACAAAACCGTTTCATCCTCTATTACAACATCGTCATCTTTCTTAGCAGAAGCTTGTAGAGCCATGCTCTTACTGTTACTGGACTCGGCCTCATCGTCATCTAGGACGAGTTCATGAGCCATAAGAGCTCCAATAAGTTCTGCATAAGGTAGAGAGGTGAGATCTCTAACTTCCTCCATAACCGTGACCTTGGGACGTCATTTCTTAGTTAAACTCCTAAGTACTTTTCTAGCAATATCCTTGGAGTTGAAAGTTCTACCAAGATTATTAAGCTCATTGAATATAGTAGAGAATCGTGCTGACATGCTATCAAATGATTCATTATTTTCCATTTTAAAGAGTTCATATTTTTGAATCAGCAAGTCAATACGATATTTCCTAACAGCCGACGTTCCCTCATAGGCCAACTCAAGACCATCGCATATTTCCTTGGCCGAAGTGCAAGAAGAAAAATGATCGAATTCGGTCGATGTCATGCCGTTTTGTAACAGGCTTATCGCTTTCGAGTTTTCCTCAGCCTTCTTGTAATCAGCTGTTTGGGCTAAAAATAGCACATTAAGAGAAGGCCCACTTGGTGAATAAAAGATCTAGTAAGAAGAAGGGGGGTCCACGGTTGGAATAAAGCGCGAGGAAGAGGATGGGCCAGCATGCACGCAGAAAGAGACCGAGGCCCGTTAAAGGAGACGTCCGGATTAAGGAAAGAAGAGCCAGGGAGAATTCAGGGAGAAGTTAGGGAGAAGTCAGGGAGATCAGGGAGAATTGAGGAAGACGGCCAAACATGGAAAGAGTTTTTATGGAAGTTATATTCCCTTTCCATAATCAAGGTATGACATATCTAGGGTTCTTACCCTATAAATAGCCAAGGAAGCAATCAAGGAAGGACATTCAACAACACATCCACATACACACGCATTAACATCAAGACATTAGCACATTCTCGTACTCACATATACATCCGTCCAAGATCCTGCAGGCCCGATACCTCGTGCCAGCAAGATTAGCATTACGTCTCAATTGTAATCATCCTCCTATTCAAGTATAGTGCAATATTTGGCAGGGTACCGTCCCTCCCGCGGTTGTTCCCACATTGGGTTTTCCGCGTCACCAAATCTCACGTGTCAATTTATATTGCTTACTTTATTGCTTTATTTACGCATCAACATACGAACAATTAATCGAATATCCAACGAGTAAGACCATATTGACCCGAATCATCCAATTCGGTAAAAAAATACCTAAACAGTTTGGCGCCCACCGTGCGGCATTGTGGTCGTCAATCGTTGATACTCTAAATACACAATGGATAAGCAAGCATCGGACGCTGTGTCAGGGAGCAGACAACCATCACCACCACCGCCCTCTACTCAAAATCCAACGTCAACAGTGGCAACACAGGCTCCTGGACATACTCCGAGAACAATACCAACAGCAAAAACCTCTCTACCTCCTAGGACTCCTACTGTCGCAACCCAGGCCAGATCAGATAAAGGAACGTCAAGCTCAGGCGTCACCCCGCCGCCTAGTCCCACACAAATCTTGCTCACTGGCGTAGAGAATCTCCAGAAAGCCATGGAAAACATGAGAGAAGACCAGAAGAAAGCTAAAGCTGAAGCAAGGAAGAGGGACAGAGAGCTCTGGGCGCAAATAGACATCCTGAAACAAATATCTGCCACCCCAAATGAAGCGGCGGGCGGACGAAGGAAGGTCTCCACTAGTAGATCGACACAAGGGGCATCGGGTAGCAGAATCCACTTCGACGATACCGACTGAACTGATAACAAGATTAGATCTGTCTACAATACCATCAGATGGAAGGATAACCCCACAAGGGCTGGGATACCTCACGCCGGATAACTGGCCTGCAGCCAGCTGTGTGGAAGTACCGGCAGGTGGCATCCCTGTCAGCAGCCCCGCAACGATCGATCAGACACCTGGAGTAGGATCCAAGTCGAACCAACAAGTGAACTGGCAGCAGGGGACAGTCATTACATCAACTCCTCTAGGCTGAACACGTCGGAACCTTCAAGAGCTCGGATCGGAGGCGGTATATTGAATCGCGAAAGGTTGATGACGGGCCCCAAATTCAGGCAGCATAACAAATCAGCAGTACTTGGAGCTAAAGGAGATACTAAGCAGGGTCCAGGGCTGCCACCCCTACTCGAGAAAGCAGCACTAGACAGCTATGCCGATTCGCCATTCGTAGACACCATATCCATCACAGCCATGCCAAAGGGATTCACAAATCCAAATATGCCTCTCTTCGACGGCACAGCAGATCCCTTTGATCATATAAGCCAATATAAGCAGAAGATGATGACGGTAACAGCCGTAGGGCAAGTTAAGGAGGCTTGCATGTGCAAAGGATTTGGATCCACCTTAACAGACCGGCACTTTGATGGTTTGTGAGCACCTGCCAATGTCGATATCCACATTTGCTGAATTAGTGAACGCATTCACTCAGCAATTTGCAAGCAGTAGGAAGCCACAGAAGCATGCGGGAGATCTATACAGAATCGTTCAAGGGGCAGGAGAGACCATTGGAGAATACAATACTAGGTTCAACAATGAGAAGGTAGCAGTACAAGAGTGCGACATTTCGACAGCAGTAGAAGCCTTCAGAAGAGGCCTTCACCATGACTCCGACTTATACAAGCAGTTAACTATGCATCCCTGCCATAGTTTTGAGGCCGTACAGGAAAAGGCAGATGCCGCAATCAGACTGGAAGAAGACATACTAGCCAGAGCCAGCCTACCTAATGCGCCAAGTGTTTTTAGTACCTCAGCCGTGGAGAAATCAGGAAGAAAGCAAACCACCAGCAAGAAAGACGAGAGGTACAGACCATATGGAAGGGGAGTCAACAGAATCGAGGAAAATCAGCAACTCCCTACTCTGGCAGAGTATGGATTCACTACAGGTATCGGAGGAATCCTGAAGGCACTCAGGGAGATGGGAGATGGAGTCAGGTGGCCCAACCCACCAGTAGTGGAGCAAGCATGGAGAAAGGATAGCAAAAGGAAGTGTGAGTTCCACCGTGATATTGGGCACAACACTGAGGATTGCTACACATTACGGAGAGAGATCAAGCGCTTGTATGAACAAGGAAAGCTGAGCCACCTATTACCACGTGGGGGCAAGCAACAAGATAAGGTAGACTCCACCAAGCCTGCAACCCCACCCATATGCATCAAAATCATAAACGTGATAACAGGTGGCTCAGACCTAAGCGGGCTGACATACTCATCAGCTAAGAGACGTGCTACCGAGACCAAAGGAGATAGGCCAGCAAATTCTTGCAGAATTTCTCACGACGACTTACCAGCTGTCACCTTTGATGAAGGAGATACATACGACGAATGAGAACATCATGACGCACTTATTATCACCTTATCAATGGCCAATTGCACGGTTAGAAAGGTCCTGGTAGATACAGGCAGCTCGGTCAACCTGATCATGTTGAAGACTATAGAGAACATGAGATTCAGCGAGAAGGATCTACAGAAGAAGACTATTCCGCTAGTGGGCTTCAGTGGGGAAACAACTAACTCGCTGGGAGAAATAGTCATCCCAACCTATGTGGGGGGAGTCAACAAGCAAGTCAGGTATCTGGTTATAGACGGCCCTTCCACCTACAATGTCATCCTGAGAAGGCCGTGGCTACACCAGATGAAAGTAGTCCCCTCAACATATCACCAGTGCATAAAGTTCCCCACACCATGGGGAGTATAGACAATAAGAGGAGATCAGGAGGAAACTAGAGGCTGCTATAAGAAGGCACTTAAGTGTACTGCCAGCCCTCCCGCATAGCAATTACAGAAGCAGCCTGTCCAGGACGAATACATTGAACCCCCAGCCGAAGAGCTAGATCAAATTAACCTGGACAAGCTGCACCCAGAAAGAACTGTGCTAATTGGAGCTGGATGCCCAGGAAGTTTGAGGCAACAGTTAATTAAATTTCTACTGGATAACATGGACTGTTTTGCATGGTCACACGATGACATGATAGGAATATATCCGTCCATCATAACGCACAAGCTTAGTGTGGACCCAAAGTGTAAACCCATCCAGCAGAGAAGAAGAAAGTTTGCAGCAGAAAGGAACAAGGTGATCAACCAAGAGGTAGATAGTCTGCTGGCAGCAAAGAAAATAAGAGAAGTAAAATATCCAGAATGGCTGTCTAATGTGGTGGTGGTACCTAATAAAACTGGAAAGTGGAGAGTTGTGTGGACTTCACCGACCTCAACAAGGCGTGCCCAAAAGATCCCTTCCCGATGCCTCATATCGATGCAATGGTAGATGCGATAGTTGGACATGAGATGCTGACATTCCTGGACGCATGGAGTGGATACAATCAGATTAAGATGGATCCTGCAGATCAAGAGAAGACGGCATTCATGTCTGAGAGAGGAATATATTGCTACAACGTTATGCCATTCGGCCTGAAGAACGCCGGCTCCACGTACCAAAGACTAGTTAACCGTATGTTCAAAGAGAAGATAGGAAGAACTATGGAGGTATATATTGATGACATGGTGGTGAAATCAGAAAAAGCCAAAGATCACATGCGGCATCTGGCAGAAACATTCAACACCCTGAGGGAATACAAAATGAAGCTAAATCCATCTAAATGCACCTTCGGAGTATCTTCTGGCAAATTCTTAGGCTATATTGTAACTCAAAGAGGGATAGAGGCCAGCATCGAGCAGATCAAAGCCGTATTACAACTAGAGTCACCTGAGAAGCCTAAAGATGTTCAAAGATAAGCTGGAAAGGTAGCAGCCTTAAGCAGGTTCATCTCAAGATCTTCAGATAAGTGCAGGCTGTTTTACGACATACTAAGAAAAAGTCAGAAGTTTGAATGGACTGCGGATCACGAGCAAGCCTTGAGAGTGAAACACTACCTCGCAGCCCACCACTGCTGCTTTGTCGAAGCGAAACAAGGAGAACCACTATTCCTATACCGGCCGTCACATAGGTGGCAATGAGCGTTGTTCAGTCGAGAGCGAGAAAAATGAGCGAGAAGCTTGATGTACTACGTAAGCAAGTCTCTCGCTGCCGCGGAGACCAGGTACACATCTCTTGAAAAGTTAGTATTAGCACCGGTAGTAGCATCTCGCAAAATCTGCGCCTATTTCGAGTCTCACACTATACATGTCGTGACCAACTACCCTCTCGAAATCTATCATGAGGAAGCCCGAATCGTCGAGGCGGAGAATGTCAAAATGGTCTGTACACCTCAGTGGGTATGATATCCAGTATGACCCTGGAACAGCAATCAAATCGCAAGCACTGGTCGACTTTATGTCAGACTTCAGCCCAACCATCCAAAATCTGGCAGATGAGGAAATCCTCACCCTAGGGGGAAGCAAGGAGGCAAGGGTCTGGCAGATGCATATTGACGGAGCCTCCAATCAAAGGGGGGCAGGTGTATGGTTAATCCTGCGGTCACCACAAGGAGACCTAATAGCACAAGCGGTAAGATGTGAATTCAAAGCAACCAACAATGAAACGGAGTACGAGGCCTTGATACTAGGAATGAAGCTAGCTTTAGAGTTAGGAGTCAGGCACCTGCGCATATCCAGTGACTCTCTGCTGATAGACAATCACGTGAATGATGATTTATAGCCAGAGATTCGAAAATGATTGCATACTTAAAAATAGCGAAGGAGTTAAAACATAAATTTGGGACTTGCAAGCTTAAGCAGATCCCCAGAGATCAGAATGTGGAAGCAGATGCCTTAGCAACTCTGGGGGCAACATTTAAACCGACAGAACTTTCCAGCATTCCAATAGCACACATGCTAGAACCTTCCATCCAGAAAGCAGATGAAATAGATAAAGGTGAACTGGAGGATCCACAGAGCGGAGAAGGAGTCCAGGCAGTTACAGAGGCAGGTGAAGGCTCAAAGCCAGCCGGTCAGCCGCCCGACCAAGCGGATGAACAGGCAAATGATTGTGATTGGCGCACGCCCTACCTAGACTGGCTGCATCATAGCAAGCTACCAGATGACAAGAAGGAAGTAAGGGCTTTCAGAGTGAAGGCCTCCAGATTCATACTTATTGACAATACATTATTCAGGAAATCACTAGCAGGCCCATACCTACGGTGCCTGGACAAGGAAGAAGCGCAGACTATGTTACATGCTCTCCACAGTGGCGAATGTGGAAACCATGCAGGGGGCAGGAGTTTGGCAAATAAAGCCCTCAGGCAGGGATACTATTGGCCTATAATAAAGGCAGATGCAGCAGATTACGCACGCAAATGTGACGCCTGCCAGCGCTCAGCACCAATGATCCATCAGCCAGCAGAACCCTTGCACCCTATCATTTCTCCCTGGCCATTCATGCCATGAGGAATGGACATAGTAGGACCTCTGCCAAGAGCCACAGGAAACAGAACATGGATGCTTGCAATGACAGATTACTTCTCCAAGTGGATAGAGGCAGAAGCATTCACATAAGTAAAAGACAAATAAGTCATTTCGTTTATAAAACGAAACATCATCTGCAGGTTTGGTATCCCATCAGAAATCATATGTGACAATGGCTCACAATTCATCTCCAACGATACCGAGGGATACTGTGCTAGGTGGAACATCACCCTAAAAAAGTCAGCACCCAGGACTCCAAAGTCCAACGGGCAAGCTGAGTCCAGCAACAAAATCATCATGGACAATCTGAGAAGGAGGTTACAGGAGTTAGGAGGAAAGTGGGCAGATGAATTGCCACTAGTATTATGGTCAGACAGAACGACGCCAAAGGTAGCAACAGGTAAAACACCCTTCAACCTGGTGTTTGGCGCAGAAGCAGTCATCCCATAAGAAGTTCTAGTTCCCACCCAAAGGTATGGAAGTATGTCAGGAGAACTGAACAATGCAGAGATGGTCAGAAGCCTGGACACAGTAGACGAGCTGCGAGCAAGCGCAAAAATACGTATGGCTGCCTATAAGCAGTCAGTGGCCAGGAGTTACCAACAAAAATGTGAAAGTCAGGCTCCTGGAGGTAGGAGACCTGGTCCTCCGAGAGGTGTTTCAAACACCAAGAATCGTAAAGCGGGAAAATTCGCTTACAAATGGGAAGGACCATACCAGGTAGAAGGAGTTGTTGGCCATGGTGCATACAGACTAATGACTATGGACGGTCAAATCATACAACGCTCATGGAACATACTTTAACTGAAGAGATATTACTTTTAATAATAAGTAGATTTAAGCCTTCAGGATGATGTACTATGAAAAGCCAAATCGTTTTCAAAATTAAAATAAAAATCCGGTAGTAGACATACTGCCAATTTCACTCTTATTTCTAGTGTCTCTAGCTATTTTAAGATTTTAAACTACTATTAGATGGTGTGGTCTGGCAGCGTCCTGGGACCACAATTGCTCTGATACCCTATGAGATGGCGACAGGTATTGCACATCATTTTAATAGATTTTCCTATTTTCAGGCTTCTCTAGGTACATCACTCTGAATCCTAGTGTCTATGGTACGTTGAAAGGATATCTAGCAGGACTGTCAACTGCCAACGTGGGGTGATAAGGCACATGGCACTCCAACATGCCTAACCAATTTTCTCCACAAGGAGCACCCTCACCAGGCGGACTGTGGAACATACGAAAGGGAGCCTGGCTGACAGCTAAACACGCTTACCCAGCTACCCCTGATACCAACCCTTGGACGTAGCTCGCACTAATCGCAATTAATCAGGGCCCCAGCATGCATGCACGAACATGGAACGTAGGGATATTTGCGCTACCAGAATCCTGCAGCGTCCCATTGGTCCTAGAATGATGATAAACTTGCCTAAATTACGCCCATGTTGGCTTTAAACGTGATGAACACACCTTGCGTCATAAACAAGGTTAAGTAATCCAAAACTGTGGCATACGCCTAAATCAGCCATCAGGCTGACACGGAAGCTATCTTAGTCTGGATCAGCCTCTTCAGGCTGACAAGACTGGTCTAAATTAGCCTCTCAGGTTGACACGGTCACTCCTCCTTACATTGCGGCATATGCCTAAATCAGCCATCAGGCTGAAACGGCAGCTAGCTAAGTCAGAACGTCAGCCTTTTCAGGATGGCAAGACTCGCCTAAATCAGCCAGCGGGCTGACACGGCAACTTTATAAACTAAGGAAATCTATGAAACAAGCACAAGATATAAATCAAACCTTGCCAAAACTGCGGCAAGGATATTCCAAAATATGGCCAAAATACGGCCCCTGAGTTTAAACCGCCACCTTGGCGGAACAGCCAGAAAAAAGTTTAAAACTTACAAGTCTGCCACCTATGGGCCAGACTGCTAAAACGTTCATTGGTAAAAAAAAAACCAACTTAATTATCGGTCACATTGATGACCTCCACTTCTGGCACCTTCTCTGCCTGTTGACCCTCTGTTTTAGGTACCGTACCAGCTTGCACACCCTCAGCTGCCATAGCTTCCTAAGCTCCGTCAGCAGCTTCCTGAGGCATTCCAGCGTCTCTACCAGCAGCCTGCTCAGCCAGTGCAGGAGAATTCACCTCCCCAACTTCAGGCATCAGCTCACTCAGATCAGGTTGGGTGGGATAGTGCATCTCCAGCTGTTTCTCCTCCTCCTCTATAGCTTGTTGGGTAGGAGCCTCCTCAAGAGCAGCACGCATCCCGCTGATTTTTTCCCGCCAGGTAGCATAGGCAACAACGTTGGTGGCCAGGGATGTCAGCTCGCTGATCTTCTCGTCAGAGCGCTTGAGGGAGCCAGAGAAAGTGCTGCACACCTCTTGAGTGCAGGCCAGCTGATCAGCCCCTTCCTTCAGCTTCTTCTTGGTGACAGCAAGCTCAGCCTTCAACTCCACCACACGTTCCTTCATATCAGACCGCTGCTGCGCCAAGTCGGCAATTGTCCCCTTCAGCTCCTGGTTTTTGGTGCTGGTGGCACGACTGGTGGTCTGCACTATGTTGATCATCTTCCTATTATAGAGTGCAGACTGGAGGATCTGGGGCAGGAAAAATCAGAAGTCAGCAAGGAAGTTAAAGGGTAGAATCTAAATAAAAAGGAAGACAAATAAACAGGTAGAAGATGAAGAGCATTCACCATAAAGGCGTTGTGCACGTCATTCTCAGCCATCTCCTCTGGGGAGAACTCTGAGAACGTCTCCTTTAGAGGAGGGAAGAGCAGCTGGTCGATCTCCGGCCAGTATGGTACCTTGTCCACATTCCCGAAACCTTCTGGGAAGGATCAATAGTGCCTCCGCTAGCTGAGGCACGAGGGCTGACAGGAGGAGTAGGCGGATGGCGAGAGAGCGGGTCAACTTCCAAGGGCTCAGGCCCAGCAGAACTGGAGTACGTAGGAGGGGTCTGGAAAGAGGCGGCAGGAGCATTACTCTTAGAGTCAGATGCCATGTCAGGACTGGTAGAAGACCTCTTTCTTTTGGCACTTTGGAGGATGATTTCTAAAGGATCAGCCTTGGAACCTGCAAACAGGCATCACCACAGGTGTCAAAATACTTAAAGCATTAGGAGAAGCAGCATGCAAATTGAAACAGCTGTGGAAAACTTACCAGAACACATACTGTGAGCTAACTGAGGAGGGTTGGAGGAAGAAGCGGGTGAAAAACCAGGGAGCAGGTCAGGAAACTTTCTCTCGGATTCAGAGATACGTAATACGACACTTGCTACAGCGGGGATCTTGGCACCAATGTGAGTCAGGTCACAGGGGCCTGCACGAAGACGATGAAGTAAGCTAGTAAGCAGCGAGATAAACAAATCAGGTGACAGGGAGACTACTTACTCGAAGTTATGACCCATTTCTCGAAGATGTAATCAGCAGGTGGCTGAATGGAGTCCTTCCTCACGAAGAAGAAGTCCTCAAATCATTTCTCATCTCGGGATTTGGACACATGCCTGAAGGGAGCCTCTCCACGCCCCCGGAGAGAGAACTGGCCCCTACCCAGGGACCTGATACTGTACATATGGGCTAGATCACCCAGAGAGAGAGAGTTGCCAGTGTTTTGACCAGCGGCCAGAGAGTAAAGAAGAACCCTCCAAACAGTCGCAGAAATTTGTGCCATGGCGAAATTATTGGTAAAGATAAAGTCTTGGACAAGTTTAGGAAAAGGAAAAACGGAGGCCGTATTTAAAAGGGTACAGGTAAAAGCAGACCCATCCTGGACGAAGGGCATCAGCTTTCTGTCCTGGTCCAGGGATGGCAATATCTACCCCGTCAGCAAGACCAAGCATGCCCTTGATCGTGGGAATGTTAGCAGCAGTCAAGGCGGAGTCACAGTTATGGGGGTAAGTGAAGAGTCCCCGAGAAGGGAAGACTGGGTCAGGATTGCGGTCAGCGGGTGCGGGGGTTGATGAAGATTGTCGGGTTTTACCCATGATGAGGAAAGAGAAAATGGAAATTAAAGGAGAAAAGGGGAAGAATACCTGGTGAAAGAGACGGAGGGGAGTGGAACAATGAAGCCGGCAAGATGAGGGAAGAGGAAAGTTGAGGGTTTAGAGAGAGGAGGAGTTTTTTGAAATGATTTGGAGTTAATGAAAGTGAAAGGTGGAGGTTGGGGTTATAAAGAAGAGAGAGGAAGTAGGGTGCGAGAAAAGAGGAGTGTGGCGGCTGAAATGATGGGGCTGCATGAAAAGAAGTGCAAATGACGGCTTAGGGTTTTAACATTCGATTACGTAAATTCCTTGCTCGACACCTCGTAGCGTACTTCACAAGAAATTTGGGGCAAACTGTTGGGCTAAAAATAGCACAATAAGAGAAGGCCCACTTGGTGAATAAAAGATCTAGTAAGAAGAAGGGGGGTCCACAGTTGGAATAAAGCGCGAGGAAGAGGATGGGCCAACATGCACGCAGAAAGAGACTGAGGCCCGTTAGGGAAGACGTCCGGATTAAGGAAAGAAGAGCCAGGGAGAATTCAGGGAGAAGATAGGGAGAAGTCAGGGAGATCAGGGAGAATTGAGGAAGACGGCCAAACATGGAAAGAGTTTTTATGGAAGTTATATTCCCTTTCCATAATCAAGGTAGGACATATCTAGGGTTCTTACCCTATAAATAGCCAAGGAAGCAATCAAGGAAGGACATTCAACAACACATCCACATACACACGCATTGACATCAAGACTTAGCACATTCTCGTACTCACATATACATCCGTCCAAGATCCTGCAGGCCCGATACCTCGTGCCAGCAAGATTAGCATTACGTCTCAATTGTAATCATCCTCCTATTCAAGTATAGTGCAATATTTGGCAGGGTACCGTCCCTCCCGCGGTTGTTCCCACATTGGGTTTTCCGCGTCACCAAATCTCACGTGTCAATTTATATTTCGTAATTTATTTCTTTATTTACGCATCAACATACGAACAATTAATCGAATATCCAACGAGTAAGACCACATTGACCCGAATCATCCAATTCGGTAAAACAATACCTAAACATCAGCCTTAACATATTCTTCTTCCTTTTTCTCATAGGTAGTGCCTTCCGAAGATGCGACCAAAATTTTGTGTGGTCCATTCTTAATAATCGTCCAGCACTCCTAATCATGTCCTTTTATATAGTGTGTCATCATATTTTTCCAAAATCCATAATTTTTCCCATCAAAGATAGGACACTTAAGATACTTGGAATCCATTTCACACGTGTAAGGCAGCGGAGATAAAATAAAATAAAAAGATAAAAAGATAGACGGATCAGCCTCTTTTGGTTAGGCAATCAAGAGCACGAGGCTCTGATACCAGTTGAAGAGTCTATCACAGTCGAAATACTCGAGAGGGGGGGTGAATTGAGTATTTAAAAACTTATGCCCACTTTTTATTTTGTATCAATGCAATTAATTACTTAAAGTTTATCGATTAAACTTTAACTAATTAACTAAGTGATTGTGAACGTAGTGAAATGAACAGAAACGAAAACTGTAAAGACACACAATTTTGAAGTGGTTCAGCTTCACACGTCGAAGCCTACGTCCACTATTCTCGATTAATAGTTTTAGTACCTTTCTCCGGATTACAAAATTATCAACCCAAGTCGTATAACTAACTCTAGTTATAACTCAATTTGAATATCACTTAATATTCGATTCTGACTATCTTAAGTTACTAACAAAGCACTTGATTGTTCTTCTAAGTGTTCACACAGTTGAACGAGTAAGAAACAATATGAAGTACTATTATCTTATAACGTAACCTTAAGAAAAATATGCAAATTAAAGAGCACGACTTTTCGCAAAGATTTTCAAATGCAAAACAATAAAAATAACTGATTAAAATTAAACTCAAATTGTTTGCAAGGGATTTTTATATTTCAAAAAGCTTGTTTGAAATTATGAATATCACAAGTATATATAGTAGAGAGGAGCACTAGGGTTTTGATCGAAACCCTAGTAGAACCGTGGGGCAAGATAAATTGTCCTTTAAGAAATAAATCTTATCTTTCCTTAACTTATTCTACTAAATATTTTGATCAAGTAAAATAAGGTAAATCTAATATATCTTATAAGATATATAAATATCTTATGCCAATATAGAAAAGATTTGACCTAACAAAATTTTACTTTCATAGGGAACAAGGTCGGCCACCACACGACTCATAAGCCCACCTTGGTCGAAACCCTAGGTCAAAACATCAAGGAGTAGATTAGGGTTAGATTTAGATAACTTAGCAAACCCTAGGTAGCATGACGACTCATAAGCCGTTTTACTAACCAATAGAATAATGTAAATTATTTTAAACTATTTAAAATCGTGCCTTCAAATGATTTCGAAACATATTTGAAGAATTTTATCTTTTGAAAAATTATTTTAAACTATTTAAAATCGTGCCTTCAAATGCAACCCAAAGTTATAGTAGAAATAGCTATAACTTTAAGTTTGGTAAGTAAAGTTATAGGTGAAATAGCTATAACTTTACTTTCCCAATATTTCTTCTTAAGATACCGTTATTAGATGAAGACCTATACTAACTAATCTTGCTGGAGATCTTCAGTGATAGGATCTTCTATTTATCTTGATCATAAGCTCTTCATCTTGAACTTGTTATAGACTTGATCGAGCCTTTTGCTTGAGTAATCACCATACTTGAAACTAGTTACAGTTGCTATGATGCTTTAGGAATTTTCAATGTTATAGCTCAAGCAGCTATAACATTACTTGAACAATGCTTCACAAATCTTCAATGTTATAACCAAGGATGCTATAACATTACTTGCTTAACTTGTAAACCTAAGTCAATCTAGTAAAGACTAAACAAACGATTACAAGCAAGAGTATAAATAATACGAAGCACACACTTGTCATTATCAAAACTTAAACATATACTCATATGGTCCAACAGCTTACGTCTTAGGGCTAATACAATTTATGTATATACATGGCTTCCAGCATCAAGAATCGACGAAGACTAATTTTCTTGATTGAATATCTTGGCAAAGATTTAAGAAGAACCGCGTAGTTACGTTAAATTGTAAACCAGACATCATTCAAAAACAACAATTATAAAATCTAAGCAAAAAATGTATGGAGTAACAAAAATAACAAAAGGTAATTACTATAATTCATATAAGAGGTAAGATCAACAAAAAGGAGTAAAAACGTTTCGGTTGTGGAGATGAACAAAAAGTTTAATGGAAAAACTTGAATATATATGACTAAGATAAGAAATGAGAAATAATGAATGGGAAATCTAATCGTTAATTTGAGCCTTTGAGGTTCTACGAATATGATGAGTTTCAACTTTAAGTATTATTATTACTTATATTAAATTAATGATGAGTTATTCATAGTAAAAAATAGTGTGACATTGAACGGGTTTTTTTTGTCTAAGACTTCCAGAGGTAGTATTTATTTAGATTAATTCTATTTGTTTTGGATTTTTATGATGTTTTGTGCACATAGAGGGAAGCCTTTGATTGACACATAGGATTAGTCAAAACATTTTATAGAGATTGCCATGTACATGTCACAATTGATTATTGCCATGTCATAATAAATAATTGTCATGTCATATTTATATGATGTTTTATTGTAACCTTTTAATAAAACTGTATAGATAGAGATGAAATAATGGGGAATAATGGTGCAATTAATTGGCATAGTATGATGGTGAATAATGGGGGTTTTCGGTTTCGGACGGAGATATACGAATAGGTTGAAGATGAAGTGCCTTTTTTTGGTTTGAAGTGGAGGTTTGCGAAAGATGAAGATGAATGGCCGCAGGTTTTTAAATTTTTTCTTGCTTTCTTCTTGCATAGGAAAGGTTGTGTACAAAATGACGCATAGGATGATAGGGACAGGTGGCTTTTTTGATGGATTTTTTTATCTAGGTGGCTTTTTGGATCCTACGTGGCTTTGTCTAGGTGGCGTTTATTTGTCATTTTAGGGTAGCCTTTTAATTATATTTTATAGATTGTTCAAACCGAACTTGGTACATGTAAAAGAGTAAATTCATCTTGAATAGATGAAAAATATTTGTGATTATATTTCAATGAAGTTAAGTTTACAATGAATGATGTATCTCTATTTATACTAGAGATAAACCGACTATGATTCTTCCATCAGAATTCTAACAACTTCTAACTAACTTATTCTCTGTTTTTGTTAGTTCATATAACAAACTTAACAGTATATACTTTAATACACCGCCCTCAAACTGGATGTTCTTTGAAAGACAGTCCAAGCTTGATTGAGAAGAACATGTGCTGATCATATCCTAATGGTTTCGTCATAATATCTGCTAACTGAACAGCAGACTTTACATGTTTAGTAAGTAGGAAGCTTGCCTCTTGTTTATCCCTGACAAAATGGCAGTCAACGCTAAGGTGCTTGGTGCGTTCGTGGAATACAGGATTCTTGGAGATGTGTTCTACAGCCTTGTTATCACAATATAAGGGAATAGGCTTAGGAATCTGGACCCTCATGTCAACCAATAGACTGTCCAACCATACCATTTCTAATGAAGTATAAGACATACTTCTGTATTCAGATTCAACTGTACTTTTGCTGACTGTGACTTGTTTCTTAGTCTTCCATGAGACAAGAGATTTCCCTAAAAAGATGCAATATCCACTTAACGATCTGCAAGTGAAGGGACACTGCCCCCAGTCTGCATCACTGTATGCTGATAATTGCAGATCAGATGAACCACTGTAGAAGAGACCTGTATCAATAGTCCCTTTCAAGTACCTAACAGCATGAACAACGACCTGATAATGTGGCTTGCATGGCTGGCTTATGAATTGACTCAAAATGTTGTACTATATAGGACAAATCTGGTCTAGACATGTTTAAGTACAACAATCTACCAACCAATCTTCTGTAAACGTCAGACTGCTCTAATAGTTCTCCTTCATCAATGGACAATTTTAAACCCCTCTGCATAGGAAATTTAGCAGGTTGGCAATCTTCCATTTTAAGATCAGTTAAGATGTCGTCCAAAATATATTTTCTTTGATTTATCATAATCCCTGTCTCATTCCTTGAGATTTCCAATCCTAAAAAATACTTCATCAACCCAAGATCCTTAATTGAGAAAGCTTTATCAAGACCTTGTTTAACTGCAGCAATTTCTGATTCTGAATTCCCAGTGAGCAAGACATAATCTACATATACCAATACTATGGTAAATGTACCTATATCCTGCTTATATTTTGTAAATAATGAGTAATCTTGCTTTGATTGACTAAATCCTTGATTAAGTAGAAATTTAGTCAATTCCTTGTTCCATTGTCTTGACGCTTGTTTAGGCCCATACAATGACCTTTTAAGCTTACAAACATGACCACTGGGAACCTTATAACCTTCAGGAGGTTTCATAAAAACTTCCTCATCCAAATAGCCATGCAATAAAGCATTATTAATGTCAAGTTGATAAAGAAACCAACCCTTAACAGCTGCCAAAGCCAATAGAGTTCTGACTGTTGTAAATTTTGCAACAGGAGAAAAGGTGTGTTTGTAATCCTTGTCTTTGACTTGGTTATAACCTTTGGCCACCAACCGTGCTTTAAACCTTTCCACTGTCTCATTTGACTTGTATTTATTCTTATAAACCCATTTTGATCCATTGGGTTTAACTCCAGTGGGTAGCTCAACTAAATCCCATGTCTGGTTTTGCTCTAAAGCTTGAATCTCCTTACCCATAGCCTCCACCATTATAGTATCCTTACTCGCCTAAGAATAGGTGTAAGGCACATGTTCTTTAATCATAGTAGCCAAAAAAGCAACATACTTAGGATGTCAGTCATCCATACTGCCTAAAACAGCAGCATGAAGAGATCTGGCTCCTGGTAATTTCAGAGGACAATGAAAATCTTTAAGCAACACTGACATTTGCCTTGGTCTGCTAGATTTCCTGACCTCATCTTGTGAAGAATCTTGGTTGACAGATGATGTAGCTTCTGCTGTCTAACCAGCAGAAGTTGGAATTATATCATGGATTTAAACTGAAGTATCATTATGGGTATCATGCCTAGGGATGGCAACGGGTCGGGTCTGGGTCGGGTCCACCCAAACCTGGACCCGGACTCGAAATGCCAACCTCAGACCCATACCCGACCTAGACCTGCTAGGGTCCAAAATCAGCAGACCCATACCCAGACCCGATGGGTTTGGGTCGGGTCCGGGTCTACCCGCGGGTCCAATCTTCAACAAATTCTCTAACAAATACTTAAGATAAAATCCCCAATTTCCACAAACTAACAAACCCTAATTTATCAAATTTCCCCAAATCGCTCAATTTCATACCTAATTCTGACAATTTCACTCATATTCATACAAAATATAAACCTAATAAAGTGGAAAATCAAACAAATGAACAAACAATAAGCAACTTTGATGCAATAAGCTCCTCTTCAACAAGAATCTCTCGATTCCTTTTATCTTCTCCTTGCTTCTTTTTGTCATTCTGGATTGAATATGACAGTTTTCGTCATTTTCATAAAAGCATTTTGTGTATCAGTGTATGCTTGATTGAGGGTTTAATAATTTGGGGAAAGACAAGAATAAAGTGAGTGTGGTGGTCTTCTGGGTTTTGAATTATTTTAAGAGTAGACTTGGGTTTCTTTATGCAAAATGGGTGTATAATTATACGTTTAAGACTTTCATTTTTTTTTTAAAGAAAAGTTTCCAAGGTCGGGTTCGGGTCTCGTAACTCAAACCAATACCCAGACCCGATTTATTTCTTGAAGACCCATACCCGGCCCATGCCCGTTGGGTCTGGAAAAAATGAGACCATACCCGCCCCATTAGGGTCCGACCCTAAGGGTCTGGGTCGGGTCCCCAACCCACTGCCATCCCTAATCATGCCCAACATCTGAATCAGCATCTTGCTGATGTATTTGCTGATTGTGAACCAGCAATGTTGAATTAGCTGGATTCACCAAATCAACAGGACAAGCACCCGGGGCTTCTAAATGCTATTCTCCTTTAAAGGGTAATATATCTTCCCTTAAAACAACATCTCTTGCCACAAATACCTTCCTATTTTCTAAATCATACAATTTATATCCTTTTTTATTATATGGATAACCTAGAAAGATACATTTTCTAGCTCTTACACCAAATTTATCTATAAATGTAGGTGGCATTGTTACATAACAAGCACATCCAAAAACTTTTAAGCTATCATAAGAAGGAGAATTCTAACAACTTCTAACTAACTTATTCTCTGTTTTTGTTAGTTCTTATAACAAACTTAACAACTTATATACTCTAATAGTACATAACATTAGGATTAATTTTGACCAGGTTGATAAAATTTACTCTAAGTACCCTAAAGCACTTGATTAACTATTGAAAAAATGATACCAATTATGTCTTAGCCTAGTGCTTAAGAATGAGATATAGTGGACAATAGGTCACGGAGTATAAGTTAAATCGAAATTCATTCTAAAAACATAACTCTAAAATAAATTACTCATACCACGCTTTCATATCTTAACTCGACTAAGTAGTTTTATTTTATTTATTTTTTCTAATGACCGCCTTATATATACTGATATACGTTTAAATATCTTATCATAAAATCGTTTTACATAAAAATTCGATATTTTCCGGTCTAACCCAACATGATGGTGATTATCGACTCATCGTGCATCACACGGATATTCCGGGCTCCGTGGCTCGTATACTCGCGTCCTATCAGTCTAGAACTCAATCGTACCGTTACCTGTTTAGAAAATCGCGGAAAAATGGGAGCAACATCAATAACCATAACAATGGCGGGATACCAAAGTCTTCAACATCTTTCTACTCATACACCTTCATTATTCCCATTTCCTAACAAACTTCCGTCATTTTCATTTTCTTCAATCTCTGTATCTGTAACACCCTCATACTCCAAGTGCCTTACCAGGACCAATTAAAGCATGAGAATGTTACCATCCCGGTTACCCGAGGCAATGTATATGAAATAGACCATAAAGAAACGTACTTTAATAATTAAGTTTAAAGTGATACAAAACCAAATACCAAAACTGATAAAGTACAATACAAATGTTCTCAAAACTGTCAAACCAACTAATCAAACTAAAAGAATGTTCGACACAGCGGAAGACTTCTAAAACAGCTCGTGATGACTCAACCCAGCTATCCCATGCGCATCAACTCATACCTGCTCAATAACTGCTCACCATCCCCGAATGGATCACCACAGTTTTTAAAACATTTAAACAGGGTCAGTACTGATTACACAAAACAAACAGCTGCAATAAAACAACATTACAATTCAATCCATTCAGCCACACTCCGTCACATCACCACACACCTGACTACACACTAAAGTGTGTAGTCCTGCCAGAATACTCATCGCAACTTGTATTCCACACCGCCAGTGGGGGACCGCAGTCGTTCCCACCTAAGCCCCACTCATCTCATCCGAGCAATAAACCCAAGTTCCTAAATGTGCGCATCCTTTCTGTGGCGGGTTCCACAGAAGGCGAATCAAGGGCGTGAAGCCACTCCCGCAAGTGACTCCACTCAGCCGAGGACGCACCTCGTAAACCACAGACGATATACAATAATCACATTACACTACCAACCATCACCAATTCCAAAACCAATTCCAATATGATATACAACAACACAATCAACAACAACAACAAAACCATGTAATCAATACTGAGTAGGGAAACCTTACCTGGAATAGCAATCACACGAGACCGTCAAGCAGCTAATCAAAACTTCTCCTCTACGAATCCTCTTCCTATATAATGCATTCATACCATTACTACCAACACCACACAAAACACCCAAAATCCCCAACATTACCCAATTAGGGTTTCAATCAAACTCAACAAAACGCTATAAAAATTATACAAGGAACTTACCCTTGACGCGACGATCATAACGGTATGACGAATAAGACAATCCGACGATCATAGCCTTGGGATTTGTTAACAACGCGAGAGATGTGATCAACGTAACTCTTGTTCTTCTCTTGAAAGGTTTTTAGAATGATAAAAGTGTTTAAGAAATAATGACGGAAGCCTTTTATATTAATCTCGTGTTATTAACAAAACCCGGCTAGACAATCCCGTAAGACACACTTACTCGATCGAGTAAGTGACTTACTCGATCGAGTGCCCCTTACTCGATCGAGTGTCACACTTACTCGATCGAGTACCCATCAGGTCAGCTACTGTTTTGTGTAAAAAGCTACTTACTCGACAGAGTAAGTTCAACTCGATAGAGTACCCACAGACATAGAAAACCATAGTATTACAGTCTTCCCTCCTTAAAAAGAACTTCGTCCCTGAAGTTCAACCCATAGACAAAAACAAGACAGACTATCTCCACTACTACACAACAACATAACCACAACTCAAAAACAAAACTCAAAACATAACTCCCAAACAACACTCAAACCGACTCAATACAACCACTAACTGTACTAAAATCAACATAAAACATACAAAAACCTTATGCGATCATCTCCTACCCCCCAAAAGAAACATGGTTACGTCCCTGTAACCACACATACCTGATCAAAAAGAGACGGATACAGCTCCCTCATAGACTCCTCCGCCTTCCAAGTAGCCTCCTAAACCTCATGGTTAGACCAAAGAACCTTAAGCAACACCGTCTCCCCATGTCTAGTTTTCCTAACCTTGCGATCAAGAATCTGTTTTGGCACCTCAAGGTAGGACAAGGACTCATCCAACTCTATGTTCTCGACCTCTAACACATGTGAAGGATCACTCACATACTTCTGTAACTGAGATACATGAAACACATTATGCACCCTATCCAAAGCAGCTGGAAACGCTAACCTGTAAGCAACCTCACCCACACGATCCAAAATCTCATATGGTCCGATAAACTTCTGGCTCAGTTTCCCTTTCTTACCAAATCTCATGACCCCACGCATAGGAGACACTTTCAAAAGTACCTTGTCCCCAACCTGAAACTCTATGTCGCGACGATGTAAGTCTGAATAACTCTTTTGTTGATCCTGGGCCACTTTCATCTTTTGTCTGATCAGCTTAACTTGTTCTACCATCTCTTGTACCATCTGTGGTCCTAAAACCACTGCCTCAGCTTCATCATCCCAGCAAATCCGACTCCTAAACCTCCTCCCATACAAGGCCTCAAATGGTGCCATACCAATACTCGTGTGATAGCTATTGTTATAAGAAAACTCAATCAGATCTAACCTCTCCTCCCAGCTACCACCAAAATTCATAACACAAGCTCGTAACATATCCTCTAAAATCTTGATGGACCTTTCTGTCTGGCCATGTGTCGCTGGATGAAATGTAGTATTCATCTTCAAAGTAGTTCCCATCATCTCCTGCAACTCTTTCCAAAACCGTGATATGAATCTCGCATCTCTATATGACACTATATCCTTAGGCACCCCATGCAAACGAACCACATGCTTCCTATAAGCCAAAGCTAACTGTATCTTGGTCCAAGTATCTTTTCTTTGGGCTAAAAATAGCGTAATAAAGGAAGCCCACTTGGTGAAATAAAGATTATAGAGAAGAGGTGAGGAGGATGGGAGCCCGCAGTCGGGAGAAGGGGGAACGGGCTTAAGAAGGATCAAGAGCCCATCACAGTAGGCGCCCGTGTTAAGGAAAGGAGTGTCAGGGAGAAGTTAGGGAGAAGTTAGGGAGATCGGGGAGAATTGGCAAGGGAATCCGGATTAGGAAAGAAGTCTTTATGGAAATAATATTCTCTTTCCATATTCAAGATAGAGTATATCTAGGGTTCTTACCCTATAAATAGCAGAAGAAGGAAATCAAGAAGGACATTCATAAAAACACCCGCATTCGTACATCAACACTCAAGATCACATCTCGGAAAATAATACACGTTCATTCTCGATCTTGCAGGCCTGGCACCTAGGGCCAGCAGGATTAGCCTCGTACCATAATTGTAATCATCCTCCAATTCATATAGTGCAATACTTGGCAGGGTATCGTCCCTCCCGCGGTTGTTCCCACATTGGGTTTTCCGCGTCACCAAAATCTTACGTGTCAATTTACATTACGCACTTTATTTCCCGTTTACTTATTAACGTACAAATCATCATACAATCGACCAACGAATATAGACTACATTGACCCTAAATCGACTTAGGTAAAAAAGACCTAAACAGTTTGGCGCCCACCGTGGGGCATTGTGGTCGTCAATCGTTGATATTCTGAATATACAATGGAAAAGCAAGTATCTGAAGCCATGTCAGGGAGCAGGGAGCCATCGCCACCACCATCGTCTACCCAAAGTCCAACATCGACAGTGGCCACGCAGGCTCCCGGACATACCCCAAAAATCATACCGACAACAAAAGCTACTTTACCTCCTAAGACCCCTGTTGTCTCAGCCCAGACCAGATCAGACAAAGTAACATCAAGCTCAGGCGTCACTCCACCACCCAGTCCCACACAGATTCTGCTCGCCGGCGTAGAAAATCTTCAGAAAGCTATGGAAAACATGAGAGAAGATAAAAGGAGAGCAGATGCTGAGGTAAGAAGGAGATACAGAGAGCTCTGGGCACAAATTGATCTCCTAAAGCGGCAGTCCAACACTCTAGCAAACAAGACAGGTGAAGGAAGATTTCCTTTGGTAGATCTGACGCAAGGAGCATCGAGCGAAACGAGTGATACCAGCTGAAATAATCACAAGATTGGATTTGGCTACGACACCATCAGATGGAAGGATAACCCCACGAGGGTTAGGATACCTCACGCCAGATAGGCGCGACCGGTCGGCTGCGTGGGGTACAAACAGTGGCCTCTCCGTCGGCGCCCCTACGACAATCGATCGGACACCGGAGCGGATCGGGTCAAGCCGGCAAGTGAACGCGGCGGGGGGATAATCGTTACCACAACCCCCTGGTTCTTGAACTTACCGAACCAGGATCGGGAGGAGATATGCGGGCAAATGGCGGCGCACCCCGTTCGGCCAATATAACTAACCAACGATTGAGCTAAAGGAGATGCTTGAAAGCGGGTTCCAGGGCTACCACCCCCACTCGAGAAAGCGGCTCTAGACAGCTATGCCGACTCACCAATCGTGGACACCATATCCATCACAGCCATGCCGAAGGGATTCACAAATCCAAACATGCCTCTCTTTGACGGCACAGCAGATCCCTTTGATCATATCAGCCAATACAAGCAGAAAATGATAACGGTAACAACTATAGGGCAGGTCAAGGAGGCTTGCATGTGCAAAGGGTTCGGCTCCACCTTAACGGGACCAGCACTTCGATGGTTTGTCAGCCTGCCCAACAGTCGATATCTACATTTGCTTTGAGTTGGTGAACGCATTTACTCAACGGTTCGCAAGCGTGAAGCCACGAAGCACGCGGGAGACTTATACGAGAATCGTCCGGGGGCGGGAGAGAGCATTGGAGAATACAATACCGGATTTAACAATGAGAAGGTAGCGATGACGAGAGTGTGATATCTCAACAGCGGTAGAAGCCTTCGAAGAGGCCTCCACCATGACTCGATCTATACAAGCAAATGACTATGCATCCTTGCCATAGTTTCGACGATGCGGAGAGAAGGCATTGCCGCGATCAGTGGAGGAAGATATCCTAGCCGAGCCGGCTTACGAGCACGCCAAGTATTTCTAGTACTTCAGCCGTGGAGAAATCAGGAAGAAAGCAAACCACCAACAAGAAGGATGAGAGATACAGGCCATATGGGAGGGGAGTCAACAGAATCGAGGAAAACAAACTAATCCCCACCTTGGCAGAATATGGGTTCACTACAGGTATCGGAGGAATCTTGAAGGCACTTAGAGAGATGGGAGACGGAGTCGGGTGGCCTAACCCACCAAGGGAGAGCAAGCCCGGAGAAAGGATAGCAAGAAGAAGTGCGAATTTCACCGTGATATTGGGCACAATCCTGAGGACTACTATACATTGAGAAGATAGATCAAGCGCCTGTACGAACAAGGAAAGCTGAGCCACCTGTTACCACGTGGGGGCAAGCAGCAGGATAAGGTAGGCTCCGCCAAACTGGCAGACCCACCCACATGCACTAAAATTATAAACGTGATAACAGGCGGCTCAAACTTAAGCGGCCTGACATACTCAGCAGCCAAAAGGCATGCCACCGAGACCAAAGGAGACAGACAGGCCAATTCTTGCAGAATATCTCACAGTGATCTGCCAGCAGTCAGCTTCGATGAGGGAGATACATACGATGAAAGAGAACACCATGATGCACTTATTATCACCTTGTCAATGGCCAACAAAGACAAAGAAGAAAGGTCTTGGTAGATATAGGAAGCTCGGTCAACTTAATCATGCTGAAAACCATAGAAAACATGGGATTCAAAGGAGAAGGATTTACTGAAGAAGACTATTCCGCTAGTAGGCTTCAGCGGGAAACAACCACTCGCTAGGTGAGATAGTCATCCCAACCTATGTGGGAGGAGTCAACAAGCAAGTCAGTGCACTGGTTATAGATGGCCTCTCTACTTACAACGTCATCCTAGGAAGACCATGGCTGCACCAGATGAAAGCAGTCCCTTCAACATATCACCAGTGCATAAAGTTCCCCACCCCATGGGGAGTAGAAACGATAAGAGGAGATCAGGAGGAAGCTAGAGGCTGCTACATGAAGGCACTCAAGGGCACCGCCACCTCCCGCATAGCAATTACTGAAGCGGCTGTCCGGACGAATACATCGAGCCCCCGGAAGAGCCGGACCAGTTAACCTGGATAAGTTGCACCCAGAGAGAACCGTGCTCATTGGAGCAGGGATGTACAGGGAACTTAAAACAAAGACTAGTCAAATTCTTACAAGATAACATGGATTACTTTGCATGGTCACACGATGATATGGTAGGCATAGATCCATCCATCATAACACACAAGCTTAGCGTGGACCCAAAGTGTAAACCCATCCAAAGAGAGAAGGAGAAAGTTTGCGGCAGAGAGAAATAAGGTAATCAACCGGAAGTAGACAGCTCTGGGGCAAGAAAGAAGATAAGAGAAGTGAAATACCCAGAATAGTTGTCTAATGTAGTGGTGGTGCCTAAAAAAAATGGCAAGTGGAGAGTATGTGTGGACTTCACTGATCTCAACAAAGCGTGTCCCAAAGATCCATTCCCGCTGCCTCATATTGATGCAATGGTAGATGCAAATACCGGACATGAGATGCTAACATTTCTGGACGCATGGAGTGGATATAATCAAATCAAGATGGATCCTGCAGATCAAGAGAAGACAACATTTATGTCCGAGAGAGGAATATATTGCTACAACGTCATGCCATTCGGCCTAAACAACGCAGGCTCCACATATCAAAGGCTGGTTAACCGCATGTTCAAAGAACAAATAGGAAGAACCATGGAGGTGTACATTGATGACATGGTGGTGAAGTCGAAAAAAGCTAAAGATCATATGCGGCATCTAGCAAAAACATTCAAAGACCCTCGGGGAATACAAGATGAAACTAAACCCATCTAAATGCACCTTCGGGTATCTTCCGGTAAGTTCTTGGGCTATATCGTGACTCAAAGAGGGATAGAAGCCAAAGATCGAGCGGATCAATGTTGTCTTACAAATTTGGAATCACCGGAGAAGCCTAAAGATGTTCAAAGGCTAGGCGAGAAGGTAGCGACCAATTTCAACAAAGGTTCATTTCAAGGTCTTCGAGACAAGTGCGAGCTATTTTGACGTACTAAGGAAGAGTCGGAAGTTTGAATGGACCCCGAACACGAGCAAGCCTTCGAGACCAAGCACTATCTCAAAGAGCCCGCCACCATCCAAAAAACAAAAGCCAGGAGAACCATTATTCCTATACCTAGCCGTCACGAAGTAGCGGTGAGTCCTGTTCGGTCGGAGAAAGAAAAGGAACGAAGCCGTATACTACGTGAGCAAGTCTCTGCCGCCGGCAGAGACCAGGTACACATCTCTTGAAAAGTTAGTACTAGCATTGGTAGTAGCATCTCGCAAATTGCGTCCCTATTTTGAGTCACACATCATACATGTTGTGACAAACTACCCGCTAAAAGCTATCATGAGGAAGCCCGAACGTCGGAAGAATGTCTAAATGGTCTGTACACCTCGGTGGATACGACATCCAATACGACCCTAGAACAAAGAAATTAAATCACAAGTCGGCCGATTTTGTGTCGGACTTGATCCGACCATCTAGAATCCGCGATACTGAAGTCCTCACTCTAGAAAGAAGCAAGCGATGACAGACGTCGCGATGCATATCGACCAGAGCCTCCAACCAAAGGGGGGCAGGTGTAGGACTAATCCTGCGATCACCACAGGGAGACTTGATAGTACAAGTCGAAGATGCGAATTCAAGGCAACCAACAATGAAACGAGAATACGAGGCCTTGATACGGGAATGAAGCTAGCTCTAGAATCGGAGTCGACACCTACTCATATCCAAAGTGACTCTCTGTGATAGTTAACCACGTGAATGATGAGTTTATAGCCAGAGATTCGAAGATGATTGCATACCTGAAAGTAGCAAAGGAATTAAAACAAAAATTCGAGACTTGCAAGCTTAAACAGTCCCCGGAGATCGAACGTGGAGGCGGATGCCCTAGCAACCCTGGGGGCAACATTCAAGCCAACGAGCTATCCAAAGATACCAATAGCACATATGCTTTGGAGCCTTCTATCCGAGAAGGCGAGACGAAATAAACAGAGGCGAATCGGAAGATCCGCAAAAAAAGGACATCCAAGCGATTCTGAGAGGAAGGTGAGAGCTCTCGGTCACACAGGCGGCGCCTGGCCGGGAAGCCGATCCAGCAGACGATCGCGCGCACACCTTACCTAGACGGCTGCGCCACAACAAGATACCGGCGATAAGAAGGAAGTGAGAGCTTTTAAAATAAAGGCTTCCGGGTTCATACTCATTGATGATACACTATATAGAAAATCGCTAGCAGTCCCTACCTACGGTGCACTGGACAAGGAAGAAGCACGATCGTGTTGCATGCCCTCCACGGTGGCGAATGTGGAAACCATGCGGGGGGCGAGTCCGCAAACAAAGCCCTCGAGACAGGGATATTATTGGCCTTCAATGAAAGCAGATGCAGCAGAGTATGCACGAAAATGTGATGCCTCCAGCGCTCAGCGCCTATGATCCACCAGCCAGCAGAGCCTCTGCACCCTATTATCTCTCCTTGGCCATTCATGGCATGGGGCATGGACATAGTAGGCCCCCTACCACGGGCCACGGGAAACAGGACCTGGATGCTAGCAATGACAGATTACTTCTCTAAGTGGATAGAGGCAGAAGCATTCACGGAAGTAAAGGACAAACAGGTCATCTCATTCATAAAACAAAACATCGTCTGCAGATTTGGTATCCCATCAGAAATCATATGTGACAATGGCTCACAATTCATCTCAAACGATACCGAAGGATACTGTGCCAGGTGGAATATCACCTTAAAAAAGTCAGCACCCAGGACTCCAAAGTCCAATGGACAAGCTGAATCCAGAAAATAAAATCATTATGGACAATCTAAGAAGGAGGCTACAGGAGTTAGGAGGAAAGTGGGCAGATGAATTGCCACTAGTGTTATGGCCAGACAGAACGACGCCAAAGATAGCAACAGGTCAAACACCCTTCAGCCTGGTGTTTGGCGCAGAAGCAGTCATTCCGTCAGAAGTTCTAGTTCCCACTCACGGTATGAAAATATGACGAGGGAACCGAACAATGCGAGATGGCCGAAGCACCGGACACGATTGACGAGCTGCGAGCAAGCGCAAAAATCCGTCTGGCTGCCTACAAGCAGTCTGTGGCCAGGAGTTACAACAAGAATGTAAAGGTCAGGCTCCTGGAGGTAGGAGACCTGGTTCTCCGAGAGGTGTTCCAGAACACCAAGAATCGAAAAGCAGGCAAATTCGCCTACAAATGGGAAGGACCATACCAGGTAGAAGGAGTTGTTGGCCATGGTGCATACAGACTGATGACTACGGACGGTCAAATCATACAACGCCATGGAACATACTTCACCTGAAGAGATATTACTTTTGATAATAAGTAGACTCTAGCTTTCAAAATAATGTACTATGAGAAGCCAAATCATTTTTAAAGATAAAATAAAAATCCGGTAGTAGGCATACTGCCAGTTTCACTCTTATTTCTGGTGTCTATAGTTGTTTTAAAACTTTAAACTACTATTGGATGGTGTGGTCTGGTAGCGTCCTGGGACCACAATTTCTCTGTTTCCCCATGAGATGGCGACAGGTACTTCACATCATTCTGATATATTTTCTTATTTTCAGGCTTCTCTAAGTACATCACTTTGAATTCTGGTATTTATGGTACTTTGAAAGGATGTCTAGCAGGACTGTCAACTGCCAACGCGGGGTGACAAGGCACATGGCACTCCAACATGCCTAACCTATTTTCTCCACAATGAGCACCCTCACCAAAGGATGTGGAACATACGAAAGGGAGCCTGGTTGACAAACCAATACGCTTATCCAGCTACCCCGATACCACCCCCGGACGTAGCTCGCACTAGTCGCACTTAATCGGGGCCCCACATGCATGCAAAAATGAACATGGAACGTAGGGATATCTGCGCTACGAGAATCCTGCAGGCGTCTCCATCCGGTCCTAGAATGACGATAAACTTGCCTCAATTACGCCCCTGTCGGCATAAAACGAGACGAACACACCTTGCGTCATGAACAAGGTTAAGTAGTCCACAAAAATGCGGCATACGCCTAAATCGGCCAATGGTGACACGGCAGCTAGCTTGGTCATGATCAATCTTTTCGGTGACCGGTGGTCTAAATCAGCCCACAGGTTGACACGGCCACTCCTCCTTACATTGCGGCATACGCCTAAATCAGCCATCAGGCTGACACGACAGCTAGCTGAGTCAGAATGTTAGCCTTTTCAGGGTGACAGGACTCGCCTAAATCAGTCAAGCAGGCTGACACGGCATAAACTTCCTAAAATAGAGAGAATAAACAAACAAGTACACGATATGTAAAAACCTTGCCAAACTATGTCAAGGGGCATTCAAAATATGGCCAAAATACGGCCCCAAGTTTAACCGCCACCCTGGCGGAGCAAACACGAAAACAAGTTTTAAACTTACAAAGTCTGCCACCTCTGGGCCAGACTGCCAAAAAAGTATCAAAACATAAAAACTTAATTATCGGTCACATTAATGACCTCCACCTCTGGTACCTCCTCTGCCTGCTGACCACTCATTTCGTCTTGCACCAACTTGCATATCCTCGGCCGCCATAGCTCCTCGAGCTCCCGTCAGCGATCACGGGACATCCCAAAGATCACCCCCGACTGCTCGGCCAACGCAAGAGAATTCACCTCACCAACCTCGGGCATCGGCATGCTCGGATCGGGTTGAGCGGGGTAGAGCATCTCCACCGCTTCTCCTCTTCCTCTATGGCCTGCTGGGTGGGAGCCTCCTCGAGGGCAGCACGCATCCCACTGATCTTTCCCCGCCAGGTAGCATAAGCAACGACATTGGTGGCCAGGGAGATCAGCTCAGTGATCTTCTCCTCAGACTGCTTCAGAGAGTCAGAAAAAGTGCTACACACCGCCCGGTTCGAGCCACCGATCGCTCCCTCCTTCAACTTCTTCTTGGTGACAGCAAGCTCGGTCTTCGACTCCACCACACGCTCCTTCGAATCAACCCGCTGCTTGTGCCAGTTTTGCAGCGATTTCCTTCACTCCTGGTTCTTGGCGCTGTAGCACGACGGTGGTCCGCACTATGTTGATCATCTTCCTATTGTAGAGTGCGGTCAAGAGTCTCGGGGCATAAATAATCGAAGTCGACAAAAGAGTTGGGAGGCGAAATTTAAGCAAAAAGAAACAGACAGACAGACGGGGAAGAAAATGAAGAATATTTACCATGAAAGCGTTGTGCACGTCATTTTCAGCCATCTCCTCTCGGGGAGAACTCCAAAACGTTTCCTCAACAGGAGGAAAGAGCGGTGATCAATCTCCGGCCGAGTAGGGCACCTTGTCCACATTCCCAAAGCCTTACGGAAAATGAGCAATGATGCCTCCACTAGTAGAAGCACGGGGGGGCTGGTAGGAGGAGTAGGCGGATGACGAGACAATGGGATCGACCTCCGGGGCACGCGAGCAAATGGAACTAGAAACTGCAGGGAAGAGTCCGAAAAGAGACAAAGCAGGAGCACTCCTCTTGGAGGCGAGAGGCCACGTCGGGGGCGCGAAGGTCTCTTTCTTTTAGCACTTTGGAGGATGAGTTCCAGTGGATCAACTTTTGAACCTGCAAGCATACACGGTCTCAGACGACAGAATGCATAAAACATCAGCAACAACAGCACGCAAACGAAAGTGGTTACAGAAACCTTACCAGAAGACATACTGTGGGCTGATTGAGGAGGATTGGAGGAGGAAGCAGGCGAAAAACCAGAAAGCAGGTCTGGAAACTTTCTCTCAGATTCAGAGATGCAGAATAGCTTACTGCAGGCAGGGATCTTGGCACCAATACGGGTAAGGTCACAGGGGCCTGCACGATGACGATGAAGTAAGCTAGTAAGCAGCGAGAAAAAATAATTCAGGCGACAAGGAGGCTACTTACTCGAAGTCAGAGCCCCCTTCTCGAAAATATAATCAGCAGGAGGCTGGATGGAGTCCTTCCTCACGTAGAAGAAGTCCTCAAACCATTTCTCATCACGGGACTTTGACGCATGTTTGAAGGGAGCCTCTCCATGGCCCCGGAATGAGAACTGACCCCTGCCCAGGGATCTGATGCTATACATATGGGTCAGATCGCCCAGAGTGATAGATTTGCCAGTACTCTGACCAGCGGCCAGAGAATAGAGAAGAACTTTCCATATGGCAGCAAAAATTTGTGCCACGGCAAAATTATTGGTGAAGATAAAATCTTGGACGAGTTTAGGGAAAGGGAAACGGAGGCCATATTTAAATGGGTACAGATAGAAACAAACCCACCCCGGACGGAGGGCGTCGCCTTTCTCCCCGGTTCGAGATGGCAATATCCACCCCGTCACCAAGACCAAGCAGACTCTTGATCCTAGGAATGTCGGCCGGAGTTAGGGCGGAATCACAATCATGTGGATGTCTAAAAAGTCCCCGAGAAGGGAAAATGGGATCAAGACTACGGTCGGAGGATGTTGGGGTTGCCGAGGATTGTCGGGTTTTGCCCATGGTGGAAAGAGAAAATGAAGATTAAAAGAAAGAAAGAAAGAAGATGGATTACCTGATGATGAAGACGGGGGAGGGAACAGTGAAGCTGATGAAGATTAAAGGGAAGAAGATTGAAGGTTTAAGAGAAGAGAGTTTTTTGAAATGATTTGGAGTGATTAATGAGAGTGGAAGAGAGACGTTGGGGTTATAAAGAGGAGAGAGGGAGTTGGGTGCGGAGAAAGAGGAGAAAGGCGGCTTGCATGGGAAGGAGTAAAAGGCCGGCGTAGGGTTTTAAATATTTGGTTACGTAAATTCCTTGCTCGATACTTGAAGGCGTACTTCGCAAGAAATTTGGGGCAAACTGTTTGGGCTAAAAATAGCGTAATAAAGAAAGCCCACTTGGTGAAATAAAGATTATAGAGAAGAGGTGAGGAGGATGGGAGCCCGCGGTCAGGAGAAGGGGGAACGGGCTTAAGAAGGATCAAGAGCCCATCACAGTAGGCGCCCGTGTTAAGGAAAGGAGTGTCAGGGAGAAGTTAGGGAGAAGTTAGGGAGATCGGGGAGAATTGGCAAGGGAATCCGGATTAGGAAAGAAGTCTTTATGGAAATAATATTCTCTTTCCATATTCAAGATAGAGTATATCTAGGGTTCTTACCCTATAAATAGCAGAAGAAGGAAATCAAGAAGGACATTCATAAAAACACCCGCATTCGTACATCAACACTCAAGATCACATCTCGGCAAATAATACACGTTCATTCTCGATCTTGCAGGCCTGGCACCTAGGGCCAGCAGGATTAGCTTCGTACCATAATTGTAATCATCCTCCAATTCATATAGTGCAATACTTGGCAGGGTACCGTCCCTCCCGCGGTTGTTCCCACATTGGGTTTTCCGCGTCACCAAAATCTTACGTGTCAATTTACATTACGCACTTTATTTCACGTTTACTTATTAACGTACAAATCATCATACAATCGACCAACGAATATAGACTACATTGACCCTAAATCGACTTAGGTAAAAAAGACCTAAACATCTTTCATCGGAACAAAGTGAGCTGACTTAGTCAGACGGTCAACTAACACCCATATCATGTTGTTATCCTGCAGACTCCTCGGCAAACCCACTATGAAATCCATAGAGATAGACTCCCATTTACACTCAGGTACCTCAAGAGACTGAATCTTACCTTGTGGTCGTCGCTGCTCTCCCTTAACCCTCTGACATGTCAAACATCGAGCCACGAACTCAGTTGTTTTCTTCTTCATCCCAGGCCACCGGAAAGTCTTCTTCAAATCTTTATATAACTTGTCACCGCCTGGATGTACCGAATATGGTGTGCAATGAGCCTCTGTCATGGTCACCTTTTTCAACTCCTTATCACTAGGAACACACCACCTCCCATCAAATATCACACTACCATATGTATGTATTGAGAATCGAGACATTGTCCCTTTCTCTACTCCAGCTCTCCACTCCTCAATCTTAGGATCCAAAACCTGCTTCCTGCGAATATCATCGTAAAGATCTGACTCCATTGTCAAGTCTCCTCTAGCATCCCCTTTTTGGATCATATGGATCCCCATCTTCCCCACCTCATCTCTCAACCTCATCAAAGACATAGTTGTGCAAAGAGAATGTAAACTCTTCCTGCTCAACACATCTGCAACCACATTAGCCTTCCCTTCATGGTATATAATATCCATGTCATAATCCCCAATCAGCTTCATCCACCTCCTCTGTCTCATGTTCAACTCCTTTTGAGTGAAGATGTACTTGATGTCTCTTGTGATATGGAAGCACCTTAAAGGTCGCACCATAAAGATAGTGCCTCCAAATCTTGAGAGCAAACACAACTGCACCCAACTCCAGATCATGTGTCAGATAGTTCTCCTCATAAGGTTTCAATTGCCTAGAAGCATAGGCAATCACTTTCCCGTTCTGCATCAACACACATCCCAAACCATTCTTTAAGGCATCTGTATATACCTCAAAGTTCTCACACCCTTCGGGTAATGCTAAGATTGGAGCTGTGGTCAAACGCTCCATTAATGTTTGGAACACTGTCTCACAACTTTCATCCCAACTAAACCTGTTCTCTTTCCTCATCAACGTTGTCATAGGTCTGGCTATCTTGGAAAAGTCTTTCACAAACCGACGGTAGTACCTGCCAAACCCAAGAAACTCCTGATCTCTGCCACATTCTTCGGTGCTTCCCACCGAGTAACTACCTCTATCTTGGCCGGATCCACAGATACCCCTTCTTTGAAATCACATGCCCCAGAAAAGCAACCTCCTCTAACCAGAACTCACACTTAGACAACTTTGCATACAGCTGATTCTCTCAAAAAGTCTGCAACACTAACCTCAAATGCTCCTCATGCTCCTCCTTAGTCTTGGAATAGACTAAGATATCATCGATAAAGACCACAACAACCCAATCCAAAAACTGACTAAAGACCCGGTTCATCAAATCCATAAACACTGCAGGTGCATTAGATAACCCAAACGGCATCATAACATACTCATAGTGACCATACCTCGATGTAAAAGCTGTCTTCGGTATGTCCTCATCCTGAATCTTTACCTGATGGTAACCCGACCTCAAATCGATCTTAGAAAATACCGCTGCCCCGTTCAACTGATCAAACAAATCATCTATCCTTGGCAAAGGATACCTGTTCTTCACGGTAACCCTGTTCAGCTCTCTGTAGTCGATACACAACCTCAAACTCCCATCTTTCTTTTTCACAAACAAGATTGGTGCTCCCCACGGTGATACACTAGGTCTAATGTATTCCCTCTCAATCAAATCATCCAGTTGATTCTTCAGCTCCTCCAACTCCTTAGGACCCATGCGGTACGAGGCCTTAGAGACTGGTCCCGTCCCTGGTTTCAACTCAACACTGAAATCTATCTCCCTCTTCGGTGGCAAACCCGGTATCTCATCTGGAAAAACATCTGGAAACTCTCCCACCACTGGTATCTGCTCAACTATCGGACTCCCCATGCTATGGTCTCTCATATGGCATAAGATCAACGGACACCCCTTCCTCAGATAAGACTTTAAGGTCACTGCTGCAATCAACTTAACTTTGGGTTTGACAACAAACCCACGATAAGACACACTAATTCCCTTAGGACCTCTTAAAGAGACTCTCTTTTGATGATAGTCTATTTTAACCTTGTACTTACCCAACCAGTCTATGCCAACTATCATCTCAAAACCATCTGAGGGAAACTCTAACAAGTCCACTGGTAGGTCAACCTGTCCAACTATCATAGACACACCCTTATACAGCCTCCCACAAGATACAGACTCACTTGACGGTATAAAAACTTCCTCTTTTACAGACTCATACTCTCTCAAACCCAAAAGCTTAGCATGACTCGATGATACAAACGACTGTGACGCCCCCGAATCAAACAAAACAAAGGCAAAGACTCCATTAAGAAGAAAATTACCCGTGATAACGTGAGCATTATCCTCAGCTGCTTTCTTCTCCATCATGAACTGTAATACTCCGTATTTATGAGTCTTAGGGTACTCTATCGAGTAGGCCTTACTCTGTCGAGTAAGGGAGTTTTGCGAAATAAAATAGTTTCTGACCTGTTGGGTACTCGATCGAGTAACTAGGGTACTCGATCGAGTAGGGGGGTACTCGATCGAGTACCATGGATACTCGATCGAGTAGCCGGTTTACGGGGGTTGTTTTCTCGGGTTTTGTTAATTATGCGATTAAGGTATATAATGTTTTCGTCATTCATTCTAATCACTTTTCTAAAACCTAAATCACTGTGAGAAGAGAAAGCAAACTACGTTCATCACCTTAATCCCATTGTTAACAAATCTCGGAGCTTGGAAGGTCGGATTTCGCTTTTCTTTACATCGTTGTAATCCTTGCGTCGAGGGTAAGACCTTTATACCGTTTTTATTATATTTCGTCAAAATTAGTTAAACCCTAATTTTGGGAATTGGGGATTTTGTTGTGTCGTGTGCATAGTAGTGATTATGTGTTTGTATAATTAGGAGGAGGATTCGTAGAGGAAGCTTTCTGATATCAGCTGTGAGATCGTCTGATTATTGTGCTTTCCAGGTAGGGTTTCCCTACTCAGTATTACTTACATGTGGTGTGGTGTTGTGCTGTAATTAGTATAATTGGTTGATTCAGACGATGTTGTGATTGTGATTGTGATTGTTTGTCTGTGGTTCTCGAGATGCGTTCTCAGCTGAGTGGAGTCACTTGCGGGAGTGGCTTCACGCCCTAGTTTTGCCCTTCGTGGAACCCGCCACGGAAGGGGATGTGCACATTAATGGGACAGGGTTATCGCTCGGTATGATGAGCGTGGCGTAGGTGGGAACGGCTGCGGTCCCCCAGCGGCGGTCCAGTCCGGTGGACGATCGGTGACGGAGATGGAGTGGAGTGCTTGATCGTGTATGATTGTTTGAGTTGTGTTGGTTCTTTGTATTGTTAATTATATCACTTGTGTAAATAATCTCGACCCGGTTAATGTTTTAAAACTGCGGTGATCCATTCGGGGATGGTGAGCGGATATTGAGCGGTATGACATGAGTGCGGGATAGTGGGATTGCCACGATCTGATGATAGGAGTCTTCCGCTGTAGCTTAGTAGTTTTCATATACATTCAGCGATTCGATGAGATGACCATTTTGAGAACATGTATTAGTATTTGGTTTGGTTTTTGGATTGTAACCTTTCACTAAGTAATTCTATTTAAATGTTGTTTCTTCATTGTTTATTTGATTATCATTGCCTCGGGTAACCGAGATGGTAACATCCTTATACCTGGGTGGTCCTGGTAAGGCACTTGGAGTATGGGGGTGTTACAAAATGGTATCAGAGCGACGATCCTGAAACCTGTAACCAATGAACCCAATGAATATAGGGAGTCAATTAAAATGAACCCGGGTAAAGGTTGTAGGAGCTAATGCAAAGACTTGGGAGACGTCCTAAAGTCGCGAACTCGCCCTACAATTTTGAACCGGTCACATGGGGGAATATCATTAAGTCGTATGTGTTGTTTGTTCGCTTGTGTGTGGATGTAATGAGATGTGTTGTAAATGTTGGATGTTTGAAGTAGAAGTTGAGAATATGAATGAAATTGAAGATATATATATATATATATATATATATATATATATATATATATATATATATATATATATATATATATATATATATATAAACGTGTTGGAATGAGAAGCATGTTGAGTGATTACTATGTGGTATTAATAACATGATATAATTGTTTGAGTAGCATAGTATGCATAATTATGAAATGATATCGTGTTTATAAGCTGTTTTACATGTTAGAATATGTTATAGCATGCGGGTAGCATATTCGAGTTAGCATGACTCGATCGAGTGGGACTGACTCGATCGGGTGGGTTTTTGACGATTTTGAGTCCAGAATCGTGTTTTTGGGTACTCGATCGAGTAACTAGGGGTACTCGATCGAGTAGGGGTCGATGGATCGAGTAGCCTGGCTACTCGGTCGAGTATGTTAGAGGTCGAAGGTCTTTTGTGTTGCGGAGTCGGGGTACTCGATCGAGTATGTTGGGCACTCGATCGAGTAGCCCCTTACTCGATCGAGTAGGTTTGGACACTCGATCGAGTGTCACCTGGGCAACTTTTTTTCGTGTTTTGCGGTTTAGTGCACGTGTTTATGTCTACCCTTTCTTATATATAGCTTCAAGATGCCGCCTAAGAGAAACGCTTACTATGCGAGAGCTGAGACCATGAATACGGATGATATTGTTAAGATGTTGGAGCACCAGGATGCTCTTACTGAGGCCTTAAAGAAAGTGAATAAGGATAAGGAGGTTGATCACTCTAAGATCAGCCTTTACATAGCTAGGTTCAACCCAAAGGAGTACAAGGGGACCGGGGAACCAAACCTTCTTGACAACTGGCATCGTGAGATGGAGAATATACTAGACCTGGTTCATTGTCCTGATGAGATGAGAGTAGAGCAAGCTGCGTTCTACCTGAGGGAGGCAGCTGGTGAGTGGTGGGATAAGGTGAAGGTGAGTGCCAGAGAGATGTATGCCAATCAAGGCTTACCTGCTATACCTTGGGATGAGTTCCGTAGGGCTATGAGGAAAGAGTTTGTACCAGAGCATGTGAGAAGTCAGCTGAGAGAGGAGTTTGATGGGTTTAAGATGACATCTGACATGTCTGTGGCTGAGTACTATAAATAGTTCAATGAGAAGTTTAGGTATGCTGAGGATATGGGTTTGAGTGAGGAGAACCTGGCGCTGACGTTTGAGAGGGGGTTGACCCCTAAGATCATGGATAAGCTACCTGTAGGAGTCCTTACTGATGTTAAGGAAGCTTATGAGAGAGCTGGGAGAGCTGAGAGGTTAGTAGAGATGGCTCAGGAGAGGTCAGGTGTGGAGAAAAGAAAGGCGGAGAGTGAGGGTGGTGGCCAATCTAGTCACAAGAAAGGCAACCACAATCAAGCTAAGGGGTTTTCTGCTGGGTCAGGGTTTAGTGCTGGGGCTTCCTTCGGGCGTGGCCGTGGGGGTAGCAGTAGTAGTTGGGGTATGACTTGCTTTGGCTGTGGCGGTGTGGGCCACAAGAGACATGAGTGTACGAGTATGCCTGGAGCTTTTCAGGGAACAGCTCGGGGAAGCTATTCTCAGGGACCTGCACAGAGTTATGCGAGCAATAGACCAAGTGGGTCATGGTCTAACCGGGGAAGTCAAAGCTATCAGGGTGGTGGTAACCGCAATGGCGGTAATTCTTATCAGAAACCAGCTACGAACAACAACAACAATCAGGGGTCGGGGCTAAGCGGCCACATCACCAAGATCTTGTCCGGGAGGTGGACAGAAGACCAGTGGAAAGCTGTTCATGATGGACAAGAAAGCAGCTGAGGAGGATGCACATGTTATCACTGGTACCTTTCTTGTTAACGGTATTTATACCTTTGTTTTGTTTGATTCGGGGGCTTCCCAGTCATTTGTATCGTCGAGTCATGTTAAAAGGTTGGGTTTGAGAGTATATGAGTCTGTGAGTGAGAAAGTTTTTATACCTTCGGGAGAGTCTGTATCTTGTGGGAGGTTGTTTAGAGATGTGTCTATGATAGTTGGGCAAGTTGATCTACCTGTGGACTTGCTAGAGTTTCCTTTTAACGGTTTTGAGATGATAGTCGGGATGGATTGGCTGGGAAATTATAAAGTTAAGATAGACTGTCATCAAAAGAAAGTGTCTTTGAGAGGGCCTAAGGGTGTTAGTGTGTCTTATCGTGAGTTTTTAGTCAAACCCAAAGTTAAGTTGATTGCAGCTGTGACCTTGAAGTCCTATCTGAGGAAGGGATGCCCGTTGATCTTGTGCCATGTGAGAGATGACCGGATAGAGAGTCCGACAGTTGATGAGATACCAGTGGTGGGAGAGTTTGCCGATGTTTTTCCTGACGAGATTCCGGGGTTACCACCGAAGAGGGAGATAGATTTCACCGTTGAGTTGAAACCGGGGACGGGGCCAATCTCTAAGGCACCGTACCGGATGGGTCCTAAAGAGATGGAGGAACTCAGGAAGCAGTTAGATGATCTGATAGAGAAGGGATACATTAGACCTAATGTATCGCCGTATGGAGCACCAGTTCTTTTCGTGAAGAAGAAGGATGGGAGTTTGAGGCTATGCATAGATTACAGAGATCTGAACCGAGTGACAGTAAAGAACAAGTATCCTTTGCCAAGGATAGATGACCTGTTTGATCAGTTGAGTGGTGCATCAGTCTTTTCTAAGATTGATTTGAGGTCGGGGTACCATCAAGTGAAGATTAGAGAGGTGGACATACCAAAGACAGCTTTCACGTCGAGGTATGGTCACTATGAGTATGTGGTGATGCCGTTTGGGTTATCTAATGCACCGGCAGTGTTTATGGATTTGATGAACAGAATCTTCAGACAGTTTCTGGACAAGTTCGTGGTAGTGTTTATAGATGACATCTTGGTCTACTCTAAGACTAAAGAGGAGCATGAGGAGCATCTGAGGATCGTGTTGCAGACTTTGAGGGAGCATGAGTTGTATACTAAACTGTCCAAGTGTGAGTTCTGGTTGGAGAAAATTGCTTTTCTGGGGCATGTGATCTCTAAGGAGGGAGTAGTTGTGGATCCGGCAAAGATTGAGGCAGTGACAAAGTGGGAAGCACCAAAGAATGTCGCTGAGATTAGGAGTTTCTTGGGTTTAGCTGGATACTACAGACGGTTCGTGAAAGATTTCTCCAAGATAGCTAGACCTATGACAGCTTTGATGAGGAAAGAGAACAGGTTCCGTTGGGATGAGAGTTGTGAGAAAGCGTTCCAGACATTAAAGGAGCGTTTGACCATAGCTCCTATCTTAGCACTGCCTGAAGGGATCGAGAACTTTGAGGTTTATACAGATGCCTCAAAGAATGGGTTGGGGTGTGTGTTGATGCAGAACGGTAAGGTGATTGTCTATGCTTCTAGGCAATTGAAGCCGTATGAAGAGAACTACCCTACACATGATCTAGAGTTGGGTGCGGTGGTGTTTGCTCTCAAGATTTGGAGACATTACCTTTATGGGGCGACCTTTAAGGTATTTTCGGATCACAAGAGTCTCAATTACATCTTCACTCAAAAGGAGTTGAACATGAGACAGAGGAGGTGGATGGAGCTGATTGGCGATTATGACATGGATATTTTCTACCATGAAGGGAAAGCCAATGTCGTTGCAGATGCTTTGAGTAGGAAGAGTGTACACTCCCTGTGTACAGCTCTATCTTTGATGAGGCTGAGAGATGAGGTGGGGAAGTTCGGGATATATATGATTCAGAGAGGAGATGCTGTGGGAGATTTGACAGTGCAGCCTGATCTTTATGATGATATTCGAGGTAAACAGGCTTTAGATCCTAAGATGGTTGAGTGGAGAGCTGGAGTAGAGAAAGGGACGGTGTCCCTATTTTCTATTCACACAGATGGTAGTTTGAGGTTTGATGGTAGGTGGTGTGTCCCTAATGATGAGGAGCTGAAAAAGACAATCATGACAGAGGCACATTGTACACCATATTCAGTACATCCAGGCGGAGACAAGTTATACAAGGACTTGAAGAACACATTTTGGTGGCCTGGGATGAAGAAAGAAACAGCTGAGTTCGTGGCTCGTTGTTTGACATGCCAGAGAGTTAAAGGGGAACAGCGACGACCACAAGGTAAGATTCAGTCTTTAGAGGTACCTGAGTAGAAGTGGGAATCCATTTCTATGGATTTTATCGTGGGTTTACCAAAGAGTCAACAGGGGTAATAACATGATATGGGTGATAGTGGATCGGCGACCAAGTCGGCTCACTTTGTTCCAATGAAAGATACATGGACTAAAGCACAATTGGCTATGGCTTATCGAAAGAATGTGCTTAAGTTACATGGAGTCCCTAAGGACATAGTGTCTGACAGAGATGCGAGGTTTATATCACGGTTTTGGAAAGAGTTGCAGGAATCTTTGGCAACAACTTTGAAGATGAGTACAGCTTTTCATCCTGCGACAGACGGTCAGACTGAGAGAACAATCAAAACTCTTGAAGATATGTTGCGAGCTTGTGTGATGGACTTTGGTGGTAGCTGGGAACAGAGGTTGGATTTGATAGAGTTTTCTTACAACAACAGCTATCACACGAGTATAGGCATGGCACCGTTTGAGGCTCTATATGGGAGGAGATGCAGGAGTCCGATTTGTTGGGACGACAGTGCTGAGGCAGTGGTTCTAGGACCAGAGATGGTACATGAGATGGTTGAACAGATTAAGATGATCAGGGAACGGATGAGAGCAAAAAAGGATAGACAAAAGAGTTATGCAGATCTACATCGTCGGGACATAGAGTTTCAGGTTGGGGATAAGGTTCTTCTGAAAGTGTCTCCTATGCGTGGGGTTATGAGATTCGGGAAGAAAGGCAAGCTGAGTCAGAAGTTCATCGGTCCTTATGAGATCTTAGAGCGAGTTGGAGAGGTTGCTTATCGTCTGGCTTTACCTGCTGCGTTAGAGAGAGTGCATAATGTGTTTCATGTATCGCAGTGCGGGAAGTATGTGAGTGACCCGTCACATGTGTTAGAGGCAGAGAGCTTAGAGCTAGATGAGTCTTTATCATATCTTGAGGTACCTAAGCAGATTCTTGACCGGAAGGTTAGGAAGACTAGGAGTGGTGAGACAGTTTTGCTTAAGATCCTTTGGTCTAACCACGAGACTGAGGAAGCTACATGGGAGGCAGGGGATATCATGAGAGAGCGCTACCCTTTCCTTTTTGATCAGGTATGTTTGGTTACGAGGACGTAACTTTGTTTCTTTTAGGAGGGTAAGAGATGATCGCAGAGTTTTTAAGAAGTTTGATACCCTTTTTATGTTGCGTCGGTATGGTTGTTGTCGTCTGAGTCGGGTTGAGTTCGAGTTAGTAACATGTTTTATGTTGAGTTTTGTTTTGGTTGTTGAGTCGGGAGCGTTGTAGTGTGAGTCTTTGTTTGGTGTTGGTTTGAACTTCGGGGACGAAGTTCTTTTTAAGGAGGAAAGACTGTAATACTCCGTATTTACGAGTCTTAGGGTACTCTATCGAGTAGGCCTTACTCTGTCGAGTAAGGGAGTTTTGCGAAATAAAATAGTTTCTGACCTGTTGGGTACTCGATCGAGTAGGGGGGTACTCGATCGAGTACCATGGATACTCGATCGAGTAGCCGGTTTACGGGGGTTGTTTTCTCGGGTTTTGTTAATTATGCGATTAAGGTATATAATCTTTTCGTCATTCATTCTAATCACTTTTCTAAAACCTAAATCACTGTGAGAAGAGAAAACAAACTACGTTCATCACCTTAATCGCATTGTTAACAAATCCCGGAGCTTGGAAGGTCGGATTTCGTTTTTCTTTACATCGTTGTAATCCTTGCGTCGAGGGTAAGACCTTTATACCGTTTTTATTATATTTCGTCAAAGTTAGTTAAACCCTAATTTTGGGAATTGGGGATTTTGTTGTGTCATGTGCATAGTAGTGATTATGTGTTTGTATAATTAGGAGGAGGATTCGTAGAGGAAGCTTTCTGATATCAGTTGTGAGATCGTCTGATTATTGTGCTTTCCAGGTAGGGTTTCCCTACTCAGTATTACTTACATGTGGTGTGGTGTTGTGCTGTAATTAGTATAATTGGTTGATTCAGACGATGTTGTGATTGTGATTGCGATTGTTTGTCTGTGGTTCTCGAGATGCGTTCTCGGCTGAGTGGAGTCACTTGCAGGAGTGGCTTCACGACCTAGTTTTGCCCTTCGTGGAACCCGCCACGGAAGGGGATGTGCACATTAATGGGACAGGGTTATCGCTCGGTATGATGAGCGGGGCTTAGGTGGGAACGGATGCGGTCCCCCACTGCGGGGCGGTCCAAAGTGGACGATCGGTGACGGAGATGGAGTGGAGTGCTTGATCGTGTATGATTGTTTGAGTTGTGTTGGTTCTTTGTATTGTTAATTATATCACTTGTGTAAATAGTACTGACCGGTTAATGTTTTTAAAACTGCGGTGATCCATTCGGGAATGGTGAGCGATATTGAGCAGGTTTGACATGAGTACTGGGGATATGGGATTGCCACGATCTGATGATAGGAGTCTTCCGCTGTAGCTTAGTAGTTTTCATATACATTCAGCAGTTCAGTAGACAGCCATTTTGAGAACATGTATTAGTATTTGGTTTGGTTTTTGGATTGTAACCTTTCATTAAGTAATTCTATTTAAATGTTGTTTCTTCATTGTTTATTTGATTATCATTGCCTCGGGTAACCGAGATGGTAACATCCTTATACCTGGGTGGTCCTGGTAAGGCACTTGGAGTATGGGGGTGTTACATGAACAGCTTACCTGTGACACCCCTCGTTGAGGTAACTAAATGTGACAAGTAAATCGTGGCGGAAACACGATATTTTTAAAACTTTTTGGGGCTTCTCATGAAGTCCAACGCGAGGCATCACCAACACGATACATAAGTTTAGTTAGTTAAATTTAAGTTTACAACACAAGTCTATTTATTGGGGAAAAGATATCCCACGAATTAACATAAATTTAAAAAGTAGGTGAGTCTATTATGTAATAACTAATAAGGTCCGAGGTAAGAACTCGCTAGCTCACACGGTCTTCCCCACTTAGCTTCATCACCAACCTGTCATTCATAATAGATATGAAAGCCACAGTCAGTGGGGAGTAACTCAGGGTTCTCCCAGCCACAATATGTCAAAATGCAAGTAATTAAGAATTTAATTAAGCAAACAAGCATAAGAGTAAATACTTACGGTATTAAGAAAATCATGATTAGTGGGCACAAGAAAATAAGGATGGTAAAGCACAATGAGAGAAGAATTATTAGGTCAAACTATCACTTACCAACTCGACTCAAATGTAAGATAATTACAAAGTATAGACTCAAACAAGACAACCCTCTAGACTCCAACCTCTTGGTAGGACGACGATCATAATACGGTCCTAGTCTAAACCTGGCCAGACTCTCGGGATGGACGACACCCGATTCGACAAACGATACCAAATCGTATCCAAGACTCGAAATATGGTACACCTAACCGTGCCCGAAAGTCGAGTAACCTCAAGCGGAACCTTGTCACCTAACCGTGACCCCCGGTCCGAAGAGGCGGAAGGAAAAATAGCCCAACTCGGAAACAATGGCACCTAACCGTGACCCAATGTCCGAGGGCAAATAAATAGGGAATGTCGAGTAGTCTCACAATGTAAAACGTCACACTCGGGTCCGAACAAGAACCATAACCATTTTGCATGTTCATAACATTAATGAGTCTTAAAGTAACCAATTATCGATAGGGAAGAAGATACATGCATAACTCAATCATTATTAGAAGTCACAAGTGAAATAGAGCAAACAGGGGACTCCCAAATGAGGTGTCTGCCGCGCCACCACCGGCTGGGACAACATGCCAAAATCAGAAATTTAATAAAACTTACAGTGCGCTCCCAGCCGGTCAGTAGACCGGCTGCCGGTCCACCGGCTGGGAATACGGCCAAATTTCAAAAACACATAAAACCTTCAGTGCACTCCCAACCGGTCAAGAGGACCTACGCGGCCACACCTACTGAATACGCCAAAACTCAAAATCACCTAAAACCTTCATGTACTCCCAGCCCGGTCAAGAGACCGGCTGCCGGTCACCCTACTGGGACTACAAAGCTTACGAAATTATGTCCAAAACTTACAGAATCTCCCAGCCGGTCAAGAGACTGCCGTCCACCCACCTACCGGGAGTACATACACACGGGTTCAAAGCAAAACACTTCCAAATCATTTGAAATCAACAAAAATCGTTTCCCATCAATTGCTTACGTATCCTAGCATGATTCTAACTCGGAAAAACAACATATTTGAGCATGTGAATGGGTAATTTCGGATTCAAGAGATGTAGCATGAGATTTTCATCCAAACATGTGAGAATTGCAAACAAGCATGATATACAACATCCAAATTAGCACCAATCATGAAAGATACAATGTTTAACATTCCTATGAGACTATAACTATATAAAACCACACAATTTTAACATAAAAGTCGAGTAACCCATCACCGTTACCTTTTTCCACTTCAATCTTCTAAAGACTCGTCAATGATGTAGCTATCCTCCTCCGGGTTGTCCAAGTTCTCCCCTAAACACAAAAATAAAGATATTAAGTCAAGAATCCACATCCTTGAAAGATGAGAATTTCGAAAAAGAGGAAAAGATGGCAACTTTCTTACTTAGAAACAAGGGAAATGAGAAAAGGAAGAGAATAGCGCGAAAAGGAACGAGATTGGTGAAGAATTGAGTGAATTATGGTGATTTTAGGGTTGAGAGCAAGGGTTTAACAATGGTGGAGTGGTTGTTGGGGAAATTTCAGAAATTAGAATGAGGGAGATGAAGTTGTGAGGGTTTAGTTGGGGGTTAGTGTAGAGGAAAGAGGAGAGAAAAGACCCATGAGTCAAGTTAAGCCCAATAACTCAAAATGAGTCGGTATCCACTAGAATTTTCGTCCCAAGTCTACTATAACTCGAGACGGAGAATAATATTATTAAAATCTACACTATTATTACCGTTACACGGCTATGACGATATTTTATGAAAATAAGCTTTAAATAATAATTATTTAATAAAAATTACTTAAAAGTTTATTTAAAAATATAAGGAAAGCGCGGGGTGTTACAATCATCCCACCTATTAAAAAGTTTCGCCCTCGAAACTTGAAACGAAAGGGTATTACCTTAAGAAAACAAACTAGGGTACTTGACACGCATGGAAGCCTCCGGCTCCCAAGTCTCTTCTTCTACATCACCACACTTCCACAAAACCTTCACCAAGGGCACCACTTTGCTCCTTAGCTTCTTCTCCTTCTTATCCAAGATACGAATCGGTCTCTCCTCGAAAGAAAGACTAGGCTCAAGCTCGGGAATCTCATTTTGCAACACATGACTAGGGTCGCTAATGTATTTCCTAAGTTGAGAAACATGAAAGACATCATGAACTTTACCCAAACTCGGGGGCAAATCCAACTTATAAGCCACGACACCAATCCTCTTTACCACTTCATAAGGTCTAATGTACTTTGGACTCAACTTCCCTTTGACTCCAAATCTCTTTACTCCTTTCATCGGGGACACTTTCAAGAACACTTTATCTCCAACTTCAAATTCCAAGGGTCGACGGCGAACATCGGCATAGGATTTTTGACGATCTTGGGCGGCTTTCATTCTTTCACGGATGAGCTTCACTTGATCAATTGTCTCGGCTAACTTGTCGGGTCCTAGGTCACGAACGTCACTTGCTTGATCCCAACAAATCGGACTACGGCATTTCCTTCCATAAAGGGCTTCATAAGGGGCCATCTTGATAGAAGCATGATAACTATTGTTGTAAGAAAATTCCACCAAAGGTAAGCTCTTCTCCCAACTAGAATGAAAATCAAGGGCACAAGCACGCAACAAGTCTTCTAAAGTTTGAATCGTCCTCTCGGATTGTCCATCGGTAGCGGCATGAAAAGCGGTACTCATCAACAACTTACTACCCATAGCATCTTGCAAAGCTTTCCAAAATCTTGAACAAAACCTCGGGTCACGATCCGAAACGATTTCCTTAGGAACACCATGGTAACGAACGATCTCATCAACATAAGCACTAGCAAGACGGTCTAAACTCCAAGTCTCTTTGATAGGGATGAACCTAGCAAACTTGGTCAACCTATCCACAACTACCCATATGGCGTCCTTTCCACCAACGGTCTTAGGCAAAGCCATCACAAAATCCATGGAAATGGACTCCCACTTCCATAAAGGAACATCCAATGGTTGTAGCAAACCACCGGGTCTCTTATGCTCAATCTTCACTTGTTGACAAGTAAGACATCTTCCAACATATGACACAATGTCATTCTTCATGTTAGGCCACCAAAACTGAAGCTTCAAATCTTTATACATCTTGTCTCCTCCGGGGTGAATCGAATAAGGTGATAGATGAGCTTCATCTAGAACTCTCTTCCTCAAGTCAACGGCATCGGGCACATACATGCGTCCTCGGTAACGGAGGTAACCTCTAGCATCAATCTCACAATCCTTTGCTTTCCCTTCAAGAAGCTTGGCTTGAAAACTTTTAAATGCAGCATCGTCCACAAGGCTATCTAGAATCTCACGGTGAAGAACGGGCTCGGCAACCAAAGCACCAAGATAATCAAAACCACTCTCTACAAGTTGCAAACTTAACTTACGAAACTCGGCACAAAGGTCATCGGGGAGCACACGAATAGCACTCAAGGGATGAGTAGACTTCCTACTAAGGGCATCGGCAACCACATTTGCCTTTCCTTCATGATACAACAACTCCATGTCGTAATCATTCACCAATTCCAACCATCGTCGTTGTCTCATATTCAAATCCTTTTGGGCGAAGATGTACCTCAAACTCTTATGGTCGGTGTAGATACGGCAATGGACTCCAATGAGGTAGTGTCTCCACATCTTCAAAGCATGAACGATGGCGGCTAATTCCAAATCATGAGTGGGATAGTTCACCTCATGAACTCTCAATTGTCGCGAAGCATAGGCAACAACTCTTCTATTTTGCATGAGAAAACAACCCAAACCCATCTTAGAAGCATCACAAAACACATCAAAATCAACTCCATCCTCGGGCAAGGTCAACACGGGGGCGGTAGTCAACCTCTTCTTCAACTCTTGGAATGCACTTTCACAAGCTTCGGTCCACACAAACTTGGTCTCTTTCTTCAAAAGTTGAGTCATCGGTCTAGCAAGCTTGGAAAAATCTTTCACAAAGCGACGGTAGTAACCCGCCAAACCCAAGAAACTACGAATCTCACCAACATCGGTTGGACTCTTCCACTCGATCACGGCTTCAATCTTCGAAGGATCTACCATGACACCATCCTTAGATATCACATGGCCTAGGAAAGACACCTTAGACAACCAAAATTCACATTTGGAGAATTTGGCAAACCACTTTTGACGACGGAGGATCTCCAAAATGATACGAAGGTGATTGGCATGCTCTTCTTCGGACTTGGAAAAGATGAGGATATCGTCAATGAAAACCACAACACACTTGTCTAAGAACTCACTAAAGGCCAGGTTCATTTGGTCCATGAAGATAGAAGGGGCATTGGTTAAACCAAAGGGCATCACCTTAAACTCGAAATGTCCATATCTCGTGCTAAAGGCGGTCTTAGGGATATCGGACTCACGAACGGGAATTTGGTGATAACCGGATCTCAAATCAATCTTGGAGAAAGTAGAAGTACCTTTGAGTTGATCAAACAAATCTTCAATCCTTGGTAGAGGATACTTGTTCTTGATGGTAACACGGTTAAGCTCACGGTAGTCAATGCAAAGTCTCATAGATCCATCTTTCTTCTTCACAAAGAGAACGGGAGCACCCCAAGGCGAGGCACTAGGTCTAATGAATCCTTTCTCAATCATCTCATCAAGTTGCTTTCTCAACTCCTTCAACTCGGTTGGCGCCATACGGTACGGGGCTTTAGCAATCGGACCAGTTCCGGGTACAAGGTCGATAGAGAACTCAACATCTCGCTCGGGAGGAATTCCGGGCAACTCTTCGGGAAAGACATCGGCGAACTCACAAACCACGGGCACTTCTTCGATCTTTGGTAAGGAAGGGGAGGTCGAAGTCACCACACAAAGAAAGATTTGGTAACCTTTCCTCCTCATACTCATCAACTTCAAAGCGGAAATCAACTTCACACCTTCTTGGGAACGGACTCCTCTATAGGACACACGAGTGCCTAACGGACTCTTGAGGCGAATCTTTTGGTCTCTACACTCGAATCTTGCATCATACTTTGACAACCAATCCATACCCAAAATTACATCGAATTCCTCAAGGGGAAAACGAAGTAGGTTAGCGGGGAATAAGGTTCCCGAAATAGAGATAGGAATGTCGGAGAAAGTGAGGGAACAAGAGAACATTTCTCCGGAAGGTAAGGATATAGAAGTTTCCTCACTAGGAATAGGTTCAATGGCTAGCTTTTCGGAGAATTTGGAAGATATAAAAGATAAGGATGCGCCGGTATCAAATAAAATGAGGCAAGGTTGATCAAAAATTGAGAACATACCCGTGATGATATCGGGATGAGCGGCGGCTTCGGCTCGACTCATGACAAATATGGTTCCTCTTGGCCTAGCATTTGGAGTAGGAGCATTATTTTTCTCGGGGCAATCGGCAACACGATGTCCGGGCTTCTTACAATGAAAGCAAGTCAAGGGCTTGTCATAGCATCCAACTCCGGGGTGTAGAGCTTGTCTACAATGGTAGCACTTACGGTCCTTCTCAAGTTCATTAGTTGGTGTGGGAACTTGTCCTCTAGGTTCTTGAACTCTTGGTCCTTGTCCTCCATGGTCTTGCATCCTTGGCACAAACCTCCTCTTATTGGCATAGTTGGAAGTAGAAGGTACAAATGGCCTCTTGCCATGAAAGTTAGAACGGTAAGAAAGAGAAGTGGAGTGGGTTTTGGAATCTTCTTCAATGGCCTTCAAAGAGCTTTCGGCCCAAAATCATAAACTTCCACAAAGGTAGTTGAGCTTCTTCTCACCATGCTTTCCACCTTAGGATTCAACTTGTTCTTGTAGAAGTAGACACGATCCTCTTCATCTTTCACGAACTTGGAGGCATAATGAGCAAGTTCATTAAACTTGTCGGTGTAGGCTTGAATTGATAGCTTCCCTTGCTTGAATTCCATGAATTCCTTCAATCTTTGTTGCTTGAGCTCCTTAGGATAGAAGCGGGTCTCCACAAGTGACTTGAAGCGGCTCCAATCAAAGTTGGGGTCTTGAGTAGCGGTAGGACCGGTCAAAGTCCACCACCTATCGGCTTCCTTCACAAGAAAGTGAGAGGCTAACCTCACCTTGTCCTCCTCTCGGGCATCGAAGAGAGAGAAGTTCTTCTCCATATCACGAAACCACTCCGAGAGAGCAACGGGATCCACTTCACTGTTGGAATATGTGTCCTCCGACAATAATGCGATCACGACTGTTGATCATGATGATCACATGTTTAAGTCTCATTAAAATGAATACAATTGGGAAGTAATATTGTTACTGTCAACTAGTCAACATATATCGGTAATGATTGGTCGACTAGAGTTTGACATTATCGTCGTGTGACGGTGGTGATCGATTGACCCCCTAGGTCATACATAAAGGGCAATACTCTTAATTGATTATTTAATTAATCGTATAATGTTACGATTTAATTAAATTACTTGAAAATTGACGGACGATTTTGGAAGTAAAATTTACGTATCAAATTGAAATGTGATTAAATGAGATACGGTCTGAGTAATTGAATTGTATCATTACTCGGATGAAATAATTGTTTAATGTAACAATTAAATTGAATGAATTGTTATAAATACAATCAGTTGTGATTTATAAATTGGTAAAATTTTTGGCACAAGTAAATATGAAATTACTAAGTCAATTTTTGTATGTGACGTATTTTTATTAATACGTTGATTTTTAATATGTTAAAAATACATAACAAATATATGTGACATGTGACATGTAACATATAGACAATTGACAAAAATAATATGGAATCCATATTATAGAATGGGCCGAAAATTAGAAGGGTTTATACTAATTATATGTTGCTTGTAATTAGTGGAAAACACAATGATTAAAAGGAAACCTAGCCATGCAAGCCTATTGTTCCTTGTGAAGAACAATTTCTCCATGCATTGGCTCACCCTAAAGCTCCTCTTACACGGTTTTGGGGAAGCAAATGTGATCATTGTTTTTCTTTAATTTTGCCTAATAATATACTAAAGGTAGTGTATTATTTCCATTCTATTCACTCATCCAAAAACACAAGTTCTAGTGAGAAGAAAAATCCTCTCTTCTTCTCTCTTAAAAACCGAAATTTATAAGAGTTTTATAAAAGTTTTTGGTTCAATTTTCTACTAAAATTAATATTATACTAGTATTGTAATATTAATTAGATTAAGTGTTAAGCCTTGGGTATAATACATAGGGAGAGATCTTACACTTAGATCTTTGTTCTTCCATTGAAAAGCTCAAGAACAAGAAGAGAAAGGTGATCTCTCTTGTGCCCTAATAGCCGAAATCTACTATGTAAGGACATGATTTCTCCTCTATTTATATTATTGTTTGCATGCATAAGATCCGTAATTAATTTTATGACAAATTATTTAGACATATAAGAGTATGTTAACATGTATATGAATCTACATTTCCTTCAATCGGTATCAAGAGCCACGGTTGTTTGCATGCAAATTGGTTAAAAGTTTTTCCGAGTTATATGAATAACAAAATAAAACTTGTAAAATTTGTGTTATTATGATATATCACGAAATTATTACATGCATGTTAATATTTCTGGTCCTAAAGTGTTTTAGGATATTTTGGTTAATTTTTCGGATTTTTATTGTTCATAATTTACAATAATGGCATTTAAATGTGATTTTATGAGTAAAAATGTCATTTTTGGTCTAAAAATAGCTATACTTCGAATTTTCACTTGGTTTTTGGATATGTTGTTACATATATTATTTTGAGATAACCTGTAAATTTTCATAATTTTTGGACTTGTTATGCTCGAAAAATGAATTTTTCATCATTAAATTCGGATTTAAGAGAAAAATAGGTTAATATGAGTTAAATTTCGAATCTGGTCATAGAAAATTAATATGTTGTCACATGCAATTTTACAAGATATGTGTAAAATAATTGGCTATAAAGAAGTCTTTTAGCATGATTTATGAATTTTTGAAGAAAAATAGCATAAATAGTGACATTATTAGTGAAAAATTAATAAAACATAATCTATGACTTAGGAAAAACGTCTAATGTTGCATTTTATTATATTTTTCAGATCTAAAATTGAAAAGTTAATGAAAATAATTTTTCCATGTTTTTATGATTATTTTATTATAAATTGATAAACCGCAACATTGTTTTTCCTAAAAAAATTTGAAATTTTTAACCTAAGATTTTGAACATTATGAGTGTCATGGAATTTTTCCAGAATGTTCATGAATTTAAATTTCAAATTTTGAATTTATTTGGAATTGTTGGATTTATTTGAAGTTTAATAGCTTATTTTGTAATTTTTGGTCCATTTATGAACAATTTTGTAAATAAAAGTTAATTATGGTCAAATTATTAGTGAAGACTATATTTTGAGTCCTAAGAGGTTAGGGTAATTAACTTATGCATAAATATGAGTTTATGTATTTTTGTGATTATAAAATGTTGAAATCACGCAAATTCGTAAAAACCGAGTAATATACGATATTGGCTAATTAAAGGCGATTTAGCATAAAAATTGAGCATGTTCATACATATTATAATGCTGCATTTTCTTTATGATTGTCATAATTTTAATTTATGTAATTTTTGAATTATGTAATTTTACTTAGTATGGCCTTAGATTTTAATTGGTATTTCCCGAAATGTATGGGAATATCGATTCGGTTGTAATTTTTATTGTGATCTCGTATCACCGTTTTGTAATTTAATAGATTTATTTTATTTTAGTTACAAATGTATAAATAGGAAATTATGTAATTTATTATGTAATTTTATTCATTCCGGAGTTCCAAAAGACGGATTTCTTCAAGAATGGCGATACATAAAGACGGTGTTACCTCGAGATGTGTGCCACAACCGAAGTTCAAGGGACCAATGGAGTTGGTTTCCGAATATGTAATAGATTAATAGTTTTTTCTATTTTAGGAAAGGCCATACTAGGATTTATTTACTTTTATGCTTGCATTTTATTTTATGTCACATGCATCGCTAAATCGCCATAACTAAACATGCATTGTTATTTTATCGAGTTTATCGACCGTGTCAATTCGAATTATCGTAGTTCACCGCTTTAGTTCACTTAAAACGTGATAGATAATAAATTGACATGACCTCTCGCTAAAACAACTAATTGAGACATAGCCTTACCAAATAGTAGAAACCATGAAAACCTATTTCGCAAGGGAGTGCACTCGGCTACCCCGGGGTACAAACCTTGTTACGTAGGGGAAGTGGGTGATAAATGTCTAATCCACCGAATTCATGTTGATGAGGGTTTCATCGGCTACCCCGTGCCTAAGTAAATGTGGGTTTGGACAATGGACACATTTATTCGAAATTTGGATTGAACTCAACAAAAGTAATTGATAAGGGTTTCATCGGCTACCCCGTGCCCTTATTGATGTGTTTTGGGCTATAGATAAATATTAGAGTAATTTTATCGACCAAGAGTTCTAAAAGTAGAATCGATTAAAAGGTTAATCCACCGAGTTATATTGATGAGGGTTTCATCGGCTACCCCGTGCCTAAGTCGATATGAATTTGGGTCTTGGAATCATTTATTCTAGTTGGGTAGAGGTCACTAGAAAAATGCATAAAACTTGTTTAAATCATTCATTTTTACGAGTATAATTAAAACGACAATTGTTTTACTCCTTATATTTTGTTTTGTAGACCACTTCTTTTTCATAACAAATGGCAACACCAACTCCTAATGCTACACCACTCGCTACTTCATCTTGGCTCCGATCCTTTATGGATCGATGTAAACTTGAAAAGAATGGGTCAAATTTCTCCGAGTGGGATGCCCAACTCAAATTAGCCGCCGAGGGTGACGACAAGCTTCGTTACCTTACCGAGGCCTCTCCACCCGAACCCTCCGCTAGGTCCACCGCGGCCACTAGGGAAGCCTATGAGGCTTACCAAAAGGAGTCCGCCGCAATGAAAAATGTATTAATATTTGCGATGGAGGCGGAACTCCAAAGGAGAGCCTTTAAAATGGGCAATGCTAATGAGATTTACTCCAAACTTGTGACCATGTTTTCACAAACTCCGCGGATCGTCCAATATGAGGCGGCCGCGGCATTCTTTGATCTCGACTTCAAAGAGGGCCAAAAGGTTAGCCCTCATGTGCTCAAACTCATGGAGCTTGTCGAGACCTTGAAAATTCAAAAGGTTGAAATCCCCAAAGAACTCATCGTAGATAGGATTCTACACTCCTTGTCTAAAGTCAAGGCATATGTGCAATTCCGGGTGAATTTCAACATGCAAGACAAGGACGTGTCTCTTGAGGAGTTGCACAAGTTACTTGTGCAAGCCGAGAGGGACATGGGGTTAAATGTGAACCCTCCCAAGGATGTGCTTAACATAAGCACAAAGAGTAAGGGGAAGTTCAAGAAGAGTGCAAGAAAGGGTAAAAAGCAAACTCCCACATTCACCAAAGCTAAGTCTTGTGAAGCTAGCACCTCCAAAGTCAAGAAGGGTCCTCTTGACAAATGTCATTATTGTAATGGCATGGGACATTGGAAGAGGAATTGTTCCAAATACCTTGGTGATATCAAAGTGGAAAGATCACTCCAAAGAGGTAAATGACTAACCTTCTTTTATGTTTCTAAATTCAACTATGGTATTATGATGCAAAGTTGTGATAATGTATCTCCCTTTTTATTGTAAATAGGGCCTCCACCAAGCAAAGACAAGGGAAAAGAAAAACAAGCATGAGAAACCATGGACAAGCTAAGGATAGCTTTTATGGAGCTTTGTTTTTCATTGTCTTATTTTAAGTTATGTTTTGGATTCTAGAACTTTGAGTTTCCGTGTTCGACATGGAAAAGTATTTTGGATAATGAGTTGTATTTTGGATGATAGTGACTTGGTTTGCAACCCAAGTCACCCGTTTTATCATTTATCCTTTTAATGTTCTAAAATTCATCTTTAAATGCTTGCGTTTTGAAACATAAGATCATTCACTTAAAGGTGATCTAATAGACAATTATAATGACGGGTTTCATTATATGTCCACATGCTTAAGGCTTGTGTATGATCATTTATGAAGTGATTTTGAGTCTATGAACTCTCTTAAAGGTAAGTCAATCACCAAGTACACACATGAAATCAATTACTATTAGTCTGTCTATGAGATAGTTCTCCTTATACTTCAACATCATTGATTAGTGTCTCATATGCTATCTTTGAATATATAGTGTATTTATTCTAAAGATAGAGTGGGAGAAAAATGAGGACACAACACACAAGGCAAGATAAGACACAACACACAAGGCAAGATAAAATTGTGTACTTGTGTAAATGTAGATCTACACAAGAGAAAATGATTTGAATAAAGGTATATCTATTTACATAGTATACCAAATAGATGAGATCTATGGTCTCAAGTTAGTTCTATATAACTAATGAGACCAAGTGTAGTAATCATAAGAGTAAATTCTCAAAATAACTACACGAGGAGACCAAAAGAAGTTTTGGATAAAAATGACTAATGTAAAGTCTTAACAAGTTTTGACTAAGTTCTATATGATAAATTTTGACCAAATAGTTTCAATCATGAGTTTTACTTAAGAGCCTAAATGAATCAAAGTAACATACTAGTTATGATCAAGATTAAGTTGCAAAGATTGATATTCCGATATCTTCAATAGCCAACGTTTTAACCACGCAAATGTCATTGCTTAACCTCGCTATGAAATGGTTAATCCTCCTTCCGAAAGAGTATTCCGAAGGACGTATTCTAGATATTGTTTATATTTGAATAATGACATTACTACACATCATTATGACATGAGTGTGTTAGAGATTTAAAAATCTCTTTCCGTAAGGTTGAGATGAGACCACTTCAAAATAGGCTTTTTGAAAGGATATGATGGGAACATATATGGTTTTATCCTAGTAACTTGGCAAAGCAATTTATATTTATATCCTTGACAAATTTCGATTGAGAAGTCAATTTCGAAATATGTTGAATTGAGTGGGAGTTAGGAAATTCTCATGTGAAGACATGGAATTTAGTGGGAGCTATCATCCTTGAATGTATAAAACTCATTACTCATTAAAGAATGACGAGCTAATACCTTCTTTCATAAAGAAGCTTTTGAGTTTTCAATTCTGGATGAAAATGGACAATGATGAATCCAATTACATCATGGGATGTTGGATTAGTATTAAAGAGATACACATCGTATCAACATATACATAGGATATTCATATGAATGAAAATGGAATTACCATTAGCAAATCATGGTAGTTCATTGAACCTCGAGAATCGGTTGATCTCATGATTATCAATAACTAATGTTTCCGCCATTAGAATAATCATGTACATGTCCAATTTTGAATCATATGCATAAGAGCATGATGATTGGTTGGTGAGCCATAATAGAAACGTCATGAATTCTCAAGTAGAATCCAATGAGCGATTTCGGTGTTTGACGGAATACTCGATTATGTGACAATAGGTTGCACAAGTATATGAAATCCGAACACAGGTAAGGATTTATGAGAATCCTAAAACTTTCGAGCAAGAAAGAGAAATGAGAAGCTTTGGAAAGATGCTTGGTTGAATAAGAAGTTATTCAAAAACAATCTTTCCTAGTAAAGCTAGGACTTGTGAGAAGTGCTAAGCTGAATGATCTTGTAAATTGTTACAAGATTCTACAAAACATATACCTAGTGCATTGTGTGTGGATGGAACACTTGATCAGTACAAGTTGTATTATTCATCGCAAATTCGTTCGTTATGAGATGAGCGATAAGAAAGTCTTTCAAATTAAAGAACCAAAACCAAGGTCGAGAACCTTGATGTGCACTTGGTAAGATTCATGCTATGAGAGAAAACATGAATGTGAAGGAAAATGCAAGTGTAAGAAGTTTGAACACATGGACACATGGGATGTTAAACTTCTATTGCAATCAATAAGTGTTTACACTTATGATAAACATCACAAGGTTGCAATATGATATTGACTACCCAAGTGTGATGTCGACATTTGTCGTATGAGTTATTCTTAACTCACCCTGTACATTGTTATATCCAAACGGGTTGTAGAGACAATTGAACCCCGTTGAAGTGAACATGGATTAACATTGTTTTTGCCCATAGTTACTTATATGAGGTGACGTCTCGAAGTGACTAGAGTGTGAGGCGATTGATGGCAAGTTCAAGTGCCATACAACATGTGAGATGACTAGTCGATCACATAGGCATCGTTAGGAACATTTTGTCGGGCCTAATGACCGCTTATAGAGTTCTCGCAAATTTATATAGCCTGGTCGTGGCGAGAGCTACTATAGTATTCGAATGAGTCGATTCTTTTGACTAAAGACTGTTCACCTAAGATGGCACAGTTTTCGATTAACTTTGATTTGTGTTACTACGACCTTCGTAAATGGGGTCAAATGGGCATATTTTGGGTTATGATGGTCGTGGCTAGTCGAAGGGAATGAGTGCGATAGGAATTGTCCACCCCTAGTCGGGGTTATAACAATATCTCGGGGCCACTCGAGGAGTAATGAATCGAAATGCGTGGCCACGCTCGGAAAGTATCTATGACGAGATAAGTCCTGGTCAATCGCTTATTCTCCAGATCGAGGAAACCACTCTCGATATGATCACTTGCAAGTACGACCGAAAGACACCTTGCATTGAGTGGGAGATAGTAATAGGACAAGAGAATTGGTGACGCACACTTGTCGAGGACAAGTGGGAGATTGTTGGAATATGTGTCCTCCGACAATAATGCGATCACGACTGTTGATCATGATGATCACATGTTTAAGTCTCATTAAAATGAATACAATTGGGAAGTAATATTGTTATCACAACCGTCAACATATATCGGTAATGATTGGTTGACTAGAGTTTGACATTACCGTCGTGTGACGGTGGTGATCAGTTGACCCCCTAGGTCATACCTAAAGGGCAATACTTTTAATTGATTATTTAATTAATCGTATAATGTTACGAGTTAATTAAATTACTTGAAAATTGACCGACGATTTTGGAAGTAAAATTTACGTATCAAATTGAAATGTGATTAAATGAGATACGGTCCGAGTAATTGAATTGTATCATTACTCGGATGAAATAATTGTTTAATGTAACAATTAAATTGAATGAATTGTTATAAATACAATCAGTTGTGATTTATAAATTGGTAAAATTTTTGGCACAAGTAAATATGAAATTACTAAGTCAATTTTTGTATGTGACGTATTTTTATTAATACGTTGATTTTTAATATGTTAAAAATACATAACAAATATATGTGACATGTGACATGTAACATATAGACAATTGACAAAAATAATATGGAATCCATATTATAGAATGGGCCGAAAATTAGAAGGGTTTATACTAATTATATGTTGCTTGTAATTAGTGGAAAACACAATGATTAAAAGGAAACCTAGCCATGCAAGCCTATTGTTCCTTGTGAAGAACAATTTCTCCATGCATTGGCTCACCCTAAAGCTCCTCTTACACGGTTTTGGGGAAGCAAATGTGATCATTGTTTTTCTTTAATTTTGCCTAATAATATACTAAAGGTAGTGTATTATTTCCATTCTATTCACTCATCCAAAAACACAAGTTCTAGTGAGAAGAAAAATCCTCTCTTCTTCTCTCTTAAAAACCGAAATTTATAAGAGTTTTATAAAAGTTTTTGGTTCAATTTTCTACTAAAATTAATATTATACTAGTATTGTAATATTAATTAGATTAAGTGTTAAGCCTTGGGTATAATACATAGGGAGAGATCTTACACTTAGATCTTTATTCTTCCATTGGAAAAGCTCAAGAACAAGAAGAGAAAGGTGATCTCTCTTGTGCCCTAATAGCCGAAATCTACTATGTAAGGACATGATTTCTCCTCTATTTATATTATTGTTTGCATGCATAAGATCCGTAATTAATTTTATGACAAATTATTTAGACATATAAGAGTATGTTAACATGTATATGAATCTACATTTCCTTCATTCACCACCATAGGTCCTAGCCTTGTTCCTTGCTAGTTGACTTGCAATCCAAGCATAGCTTCCTTGACGGTTAGCCTCATGAAGAGGGGGAGCGGGTTGAGCATTTTGTTGGTTAGCAACCACTTGAGTGAGGGCTTGCATGATAGCATTATCCACATTGGTCGCTCGTACCATCTTTTCGCACAAGAGCAAACAAGTTAGAACCTATCACAAAACATACACAAAAAGGCTACCAACTTAGGTCCTTAATTCTACCCATCTCTCATTCATTATTCAAGGTCAAGTAAGAATTTTAAGTTGGGGTACACGTGTGTGCGTCGGGAGCAATATATGCTCTGATACCAACTGTGACACCCCTCGTTGAGGTAACTAAATGTGACAAGTAAATCGTGGCGGAAACACGATATTTTTAAAACTTTTTGGGGCTTCTCATGAAGTCCAACGCGAGGCATCACCAACACGATACATAAGTTTAGTTAGTTAAATTTAAGTTTACAACACAAGTCTATTTATTGGGGAAAAGATATCCCACGAATTAACATAAATTTAAAAAGTAGGTGAGTCTATTATGTAATAACTAATAAGGTCCGAGGTAAGAACTCGCTAGCTCACACGGTCTTCCCCACTTAGCTTCATCACCAACCTGTCATTCATAATAGATATGAAAGCCACGACAAATGGGGAGTAACTCAGGGTTCTCCCAGCCACAATATGTCAAAATGCAAGTAATTAAGAATTTAATTAAGCAAACAAGCATAAGAGTAAATACTTACGGTATTAAGAAAATCATGATTAGTGGGCACAAGAAAATAGGGATGGTAAAGCACAATGAGAGAAGAATTATTAGGTCAAACTATCACTTACCAACTCGACTCAAATGTAAGATAATTACAAAGTATAGACTCAAACAAGACAACCCTCTAGACTCCAACCTCTTGGTAGGACGACGATCATAATACGGTCCTAGTCTAAACCTGGCCAGACTCTCGGGATGGACGACACCCGATTCGACAAACGATACCAAATCGTATCCAAGACTCGAAATATGGTACACCTAACCGTGCCCGAAAGTCGAGTAACCTCAAGCGGAACCTTGTCACCTAACCGTGACCCCCGGTCCGAAGAGGCGGAAGGAAAAATAGCCCAACTCGAAAACAATGGCACCTAACCGTGACCCAATGTCCGAGGGCAAATAAATAGGGAATGTCGAGTAGTCTCACAATGTAAAACGTCACACTCGGGTCCGAACAAGAACCATAACCATTTTGCATGTTCATAACATTAATGAGTCTTAAAGTAACCAATTATCGATAGGGAAGAAGATACATGCATAACTCAATCATTATTAGAAGTCACAAGTGAAATAGAGCAAACAGGGGACTCCCGGGAGGTGTACCGGCCGCCGCCACCGGGTCGGGACAACATGCCAAAATCGAAATTTAATAAAACTTACAAGCGCTCCCAAATGGCCAAGAGACCATTGCGGTCCACCTACTGAATACGGCCAAATTTCAAAAACACATAAAACCTTCATGCACTCCCAACCGGTCAAGAGACCTCCCATTGGCCACACCTACTGGGAATACGCCAAAACTCAAAATCACCTAAAACCTTCAGTGTACTCCCAGGCCAAGAGACCTGGCCACGGCCACCCTCACCGGGGACTACAGCTTACGAAATTATGTCCAAAACTTACAGAATCTCCCAGGTCAAGAGGCCGGCTGCCCCACCTACCGGGAGTACATACACACGGGTTCAAAGCAAAACACTTCCAAATCATTTGAAATCAACAAAAATCGTTTCCCATCAATTGCTTACGTATCCTAGCATGATTCTAACTCGGAAAAACAACATATTTGAGCATGTGAATGGGTAATTTCGGATTCAAGAGATGTAGCATGAGATTTTCATCCAAACATGTGAGAATTGCAAACAAGCATGATATACAACATCCAAATTAGCACCAATCATGAAAGATACAATGTTTAACATTCCTATGAGACTATAACTATATAAAACCACACAATTTTAACATAAAAGTCGAGTAACCCATCACCGTTACATTTTTCCACTTCAATCTTCTAAAGACTCGTCAATGATGTAGCTATCCTCCTCCGGGTTGTCCAAGTTCTCCCCTAAACACAAAAATAAAGATATTAAGTCAAGAATCCACATCCTTGAAAGATGAGAATTTCGAAAAAGAGGAAAAGATGGCAACTTTCTTACTTAGAAACAAGGGAAATGAGAAAAGGAAGAGAATGGCGCGAAAAGGAACGAGATTGGTGAAGAATTGAGTGAATTATGGTGATTTTAGGGTTGAGAGCAAGGGTTTAACAATAGTGGAGTGGTTGTTGGGGAAATTTCAGAAATTAGAATGAGGGAGATGAAGTTGTGAGGGTTTAGTTGGGGGTTAGTGTAGAGGAAAGAGGAGAAAAAAGACTCATGAGTCAAGTTAAGCCCAATAACTCAAAATGAGTCGGTATCCACTAGAATTTTCGTCCCAAGTCTACTATAACTCGAGACGGAGAATAATATTATTAAAATCTACACTATTATTACCGTTACACGGCTATGACGATATTTTATGAAAATAAGCTTTAAATAATAATTATTTAATAAAAATTACTTAAAAGTTTATTTAAAAATATAAGGAAAGCGCGGGGTGTTACATTACCACTGGTCTTCTGTCCACCTCCCTGGATAATACTAGCAGAAGAATACGGCTTAGCAGCCGATCCCTGGTTGTTGTTCGTCGCTGGTCTCTGAAATGAATTACCGCCATTGCGGTTAGTCCCACCATTGTTGATACTCTGACCACCCTGATTATTCCACGACCCAGCCGGCCTATTACTAGCATAACTCTGAGACGGACCCTGAGAGAAACTCCCCTGTGACCGCCTCTGAAAACCCCGGCCCGCTGCACTGGTACACTCATGTCTCTTGTGGCCCACACCGCCACAGTTAAAGCAAGACAAACCCCAGCTGCTACTACCACCACCACGGCCACGCCCGTAAGAAGCTACACCGCTAAACCCCGACCCTGAAGAGTAAGCTCTCATCTGGTTATGGCCGCCCCTCTTGTAACTAGACTGACCACCACCCTCACTCTCAGCCTTCCTCTTCTCAGAAGCACTCTCCCGGTTCTCCTTAGCTATCTCAAATAACCTCTCATCTCTCCCGGCACGCTCATACACCTCTTTAACATCAGTAAGGACTCCTACCGGCAACATCTCCATAATCTTAGGTGTCAATTCTTTCTCAAACCTTAATGCAGAATTCTCCAGGTTCAGTCCCATATCCTCTACATACCTAGACTTTTCGTGGAACTTGTGATAATACTCAGCCACCGTCATATCAGAAATCATATTGAAGTCATCAAACTCCTCTCTCAGCTTACTACGCACATGCTACGGCATGAACTCTCGCCTTATAGCTTTCTTAAACTCAACCCAAGATATAGCAGATAACCCTTGTCTCATATATATATCGAGAGCACTCACCCTAACCTTATCCCACCACTCTCCTGCCGCTTCCCTCAAGTAGAATGCAGCTTGTTCCACTCGGAAGTCCTCTGGGCAATGAACCACATTAAGTATGTTTTCCATCTCCCTATGCCAATTATATAGAAGAATTGGCGCCCCCGTGCCCATGTACTCTTTCGGATTAACCCTCGCTATGTTAATACTCATCTTGGCGAAATCAACCCCCGCCTCTTTATCTTTTCCAAACTTCTTTAGAGCATCTGTAAGAGCATCTTGGTGCTCCAACATCTTAACTATTTCATCTATGCTCATGGTCTCAGCCCTGGCATACAACGCGTTTCTCTTTGGCGGCATCTTAAAACTATATAAAAAAGGTAAACATAAACACATATCCCATATCTCAAAACACGAAAGCGACTGCACTGAACCAACTCGATCGAGCCTCACCACCTACTCGATCGAGTTGAGGCCACTCGATCGAGTTGCCCACTTACGCGATCGAGTACCTCGACTCCAGAACCTGACCAGAAAGCATCGAAAAACGTACTCAATCGAGCCACTAACTTACTCGATCGAGTGCCACTACCTACTCGATCGAGTGCCCAAAAATAGACTACTGCCCAGAAACGTAAAATAACCCACTCGATCGAGTTACACCCACTCGATCGAGACACTCACCTACTCGATCGAGTGCCCCTCACTCGATCGAGTCATGCTGACTCGTATACTACCCGAATGCTCAACTCAACACCTCCAACCAACTTACTTACATATAAAACGACAATAATGCATACTATGTATATATACGATAAACAACAACTTACTTCACATTGTAGACACCTCAAAATGTCTACCTGCCTTATGGGTACCCGATGATGAGGCTAATATACAATGACTAAATGAAAATTGACAATGTTATAATTAAAGGCTCTTTACGCTTATTTTCCGATAAATCATATAAAATGGCATAAAACCATCTAAAAGCCCTTATTTAAATTGAAACCGTTTTGATCCCTTTCATATTATTAACCTTTTTTTTATATATAAAATCTAAAAGCTACATTTTTTAGAAGGTAATATGGAGAATATGTTATTGGCCCAAAACCAATAAGACCAATGGATAAGTAATCGTGTTACAAGGTCCGTGGACTGGGTTACTGTTAAACCAATGATCTATCTCATGAAGCTCGGGTTCGATCGAAACATTATGACAAGCCCACGTTTTCCGTGCAAAAGCAAATTCGAATACAAATGTTACACGGAGCTATAATACGATTAACGTAGAATAGTGTATCAGCATAAACAAATAAATAAGTATTGACAGCCTAGCATATACAGATCACAAATAGATATACTACGTGGATTAAGTTGAAAAGATGAGTCATATTGCTAGTTTAGAGAGAAAAGCACAATGACGTCATCGAGATAAAAACTTATCAACTTTCATTGCTTTTGTCACCAATTAGCCGACAATCTGGCTAATGTAAGTGTGATTTAGAGTTGGAAACCAGGTGGAGGTGAAACACGGTATAAGTCAATCAAAGACTATAAATACCTCATGCAAATACATGAGAGTAGGAGGGACAAAAATAAGACTGACAAAAAAATACAACCAGACGAGAGATTCACAAATAATACGAGAGATATACACGAGATCTAATTCAATACTCAAATATCCTATACTCTCACAAATTATTCGTCTCAAATATTCTATCCAGGGCCGTCTCAAGAAAAGTGGAGGCCCGGAGCAAAAAAAATACGAGGCCCCCAAGATTTACAAAATACAGAAACGGCCCTATTGAAGCCAAATTGCAAAACTATCGTTGCGGCGGTGTGAAATAAAAACCGACAAAATAAAATCCTCTAATCTCCCGAAAATAGCTGCAAATTCATAAAGCAAAAAAAAATTAAGACAATCATATAAAAGAAAAATAAAGATAAGATTCACAAGAAATCGACTATCTCCATAACAGAACAATTCATTAAACTAAGAAGAAATATTACCTATATTTCTATCTCTTTGAACTTAGTGTAAATGTGGGATTTTTTTTTATAATTGAAACAATATAGCAAAATTTTGATTACAATCTCTCTAATTGTAAATTTGGAATGGTTTGTGGGAAATTTATATGGGATAAATCATATTTAAATATTTCAAAATTAGGAACATTGGATGAATTTATGGGAAAACTAAAGAGCAAATTTAATCATTTTAGGAAGAAGATTAATTTACTCAGTATTTTAGGAAGGAGATTGAATTGATTGAAGACTTGAAGTATTTGGAATAGAGTATAGACAAACAATTAGCAGCGTGCTTTGAGTTGCCTAATTCCATTGCTTTTTTTTTTCAATTATTTATGAACAACCAAGATTTGGGCCCTAAAAATTTTGAGGCCCAGTGCCATTGCACATAGAGCGCTAGCTTTAGACGGGCCTGATTCTATCCCAGTCTCAAATCAAGCCATTCAAATAAATTGTCCCAGTTTTCATATAAGCGCATAAGAGCCGTTAATTTACGACAAAGTCGAAATTCATTAATAGTCAACATCCACATAGGCCTGAGGGTACCGGATTCAAATAAGTTTTTCTTTACTCTTTCTTTTTTCTTTAATTCTTTTATTTTGTCTTTTATTTATTTTCTCTATTTATTGTATTGACTAACCTAGTTTATTTATCTTTGTATTTAATTTGTATCGTTTTTCTTATTCTTTTGATAAATTTCGTCAAATATATAATATTACAAATAAATAGTATAGGCCGTCAGTTTGATGGGCGATCCGGGTGCCTAACACCTTCCCTGATCGTACCTTTACCCCCGAATCCGCAATCTTTGGTTCAGATCGGAGTGAACACATGTTTCTAACAAGCCACGTCATAGATCAACTATTATGCAATTACGCTATTCAATCAACGACATCTATACTCATATCATCATCATCTTTCACCACGCATCTCCTATCCTCCACATGCATTCATCCACCAATTCACACAACACATTCCTATATAGATGTACAACATACAAGATGAACACATAACGATCCCGACATACACCCCATAGTGACCGGTTTAAAGTTGTAGGGCGAGATCGTGACTTTAGGACGTCTCCCAAGTATTTGCATTAGCTCCTAACAACTCCTACCCGGATTCATTTTATTTTGACTCCCTAAGTTCATTGGGTTCATTAGTTACAGGTTCCAAAATCGTCACTCTGATACCACTTTGTAACACCCCCATACTCCAAGTGCCTTACCAGGACCACTTAAAGCATGAGAATGTTACCATCCAGGTTACCCGAGGTAATGTATATCAAATAGACCATAAAGAAATGTACTTTAATAATTAAGTTTAAAGTGATACAAAACCAAATACCAAAACTGATAAAGTACAATACAAATGTTCTCAAAACTGTCAAACCAACTAATCAAAATAAAAGAATGTTCGACACAGCGGAAGACTTCTAAAATAGCTCGTGATGACTCAGCCCAGCTATCCCATGCGCATCAACTCATACCTACTCAATAATTGCTCACCATCCCCGAATGGATCACCATAGTTTTTAAAACATTTAAACAAGGTCAGTACTGATTACACAAAACAAACAGCTGCAATAAAACAACATTACAATTCAATCCATTCAGCCACACTCCGTCACATCACCACACACCTGACTACACACTAAAGTGTGTAGTCCTGCCAGAATACTCATCGCAACTTGTATTCCACACCGCCAGTGGGGGACCGCAGCCGTTCCCACCTAAGCCCCGCTCATCTCATCCGAGCGATAAATCCAAGTTCCTAAATGTGCACATCCCTTCTGTGGTGGGTTTCACAGAAGGTGAATTAAGGGCGTGAAATCACTCCCGCAAGTGACTCCACTCAGCCGAGGACGCACCTCGCAAACCACAGACGATATACAATAATCACATTATACTACCAACCATCACCAATTCCAAAACCAATTCCAATATGATATACAACAACACAATCAACAACAACAACAAAACCATGTAATCAATACTGAGTAGGGAAACCCTACCTGGAATAGCAATCACACGAGACCGTCAAGCAGCTAATCAAAACTTCTCCTCTACGAATCCTCCTCTTATAACATGCATTCATACCATTACTACCAACACCACACAAAACACCCAAAATCCCTAACATTGCCCAATTAGGGTTTTAATCAAACTCAACAAAACGCTATAAAAATTATACAAGGAACTTACCCTTGATGCGACGATCACAACGGTATAACGAATAAGACAATCCGACGATCCTAGCCTTGGTATTTGCTAACAACGCGAGAGATGCGATCAACGTAACTATTGTTCTTCTCTTGAAAGGTTTTTAGAATGATAAAAGTGTTTAAGAAATAATGACGGAAGCCTTTTATATTAATCTCGCGTTATTAACAAAACCCGGCTACATAATCCCGTAAGACACACTTACTCGATCGAGTAAGTGACTTACTCGATCGAGTGTCACACTTACTCGATCGAGTACCCATCAGGTCAGTTACTGTTTTGCGTAAAAAGCTACTTACTCGACAGAGTAAGTCCCACTCGACAGAGTAAGTCCCACTCGATAGAGTACCCACAGACATAGAAAACCGTAGTATTACAGTATCTTCTCCTCAGTTAAGCAGACCGAGTTCACTCGGTCTCAAACTCGTTCCTAAAGCTTCAACTTCTTTCAATACCGCCGATACTATCGGCGAAATTATTGGCGATGTCTCCATTTTCAAGGCTACTGGTGAATCCGTCATGTTCAAGGATCTTTGGGATCAAAATGAGGTTTTTCTTTGCTTTTATTCATTTCAATTGTTAAACCGTAGCGAAATTTGCAAAGTGCGGTTATTTGTGCGTGTTTTTTATTTGATGTTTTAACTTTTAATTGTACATGTTATATGAACCCTAGTTTTTGTTAGTTTTATAACAAACATAACAGTATCTACTTTAATACACCCCCCCTCAAACTGGATGTTCTTTGAAAGACAGCCCAAGCTTGATTGAGAAAAGCCTGTGTTGATCATATCCTAATGGTTTCGTTATAATATCTACTAACTGAACAGCAGACTTTACATGTTTAGTAAGTAGGAAGATTGCCTCTTGTTTATCCCTAACAAAATGGCAGTCAACGCTAAGGTTCTTGGTGCGTTCGTGGAACACAGGATTCTTGGAGATGTGTTCTGCAACCTTGTTATCACAATATGTGGACAATGGGCCACGGGGGCGCTTGGGAAACAAGCGTTTGCATTTGTGGAGTCGCCACCAATTTATTGTGGAAAATTGGAAACCGTTCGAATACCTCGTGCCATGTCAAGACACAAAGTAGTGACATGAATACCAAGAACTCGTTACCCTTAGCATTCTATGTCTAGAATGACTCTCATGGATGGCAATGAACACGGATGTTCACAGAGATTTGGAGTAAGGGGTGAGGGTACGTATTAGGAAGCTCTTTTGATCGAACACCTAATCCCGCCCGCCTCGATAGCGGCCTCTACTAATGATTAGGGAAAATCGTCTATACTTGATATACTGTCGATTATATGCATGCAATGCAACATCCAAGTTTTAATCCTAGCATGTGAAGATTAACTAAGTCGGTGAACAATTAAGTTAACAAACAGTTGGGTCGAAGTTGGGATTAAGGTTCAATTACATGTGAAAACATACAAATGATACAAAATACAATGAATACAATAATGAAAATTACAATAATTACATCGGTTTAGCGATTTATGTTGAAAATACTCCTAAAACGGATAATTTGAGAAAAAGAATAAAGGAATAAATCAACGAACAAATCAGTAGGTGATAATACGGTTAATAGTTAATTATACGTGAGCTAATTAATCAGGTCAAGGCAGAACGGGAGTTCAGAGGCGAAAATCAACACGAACAAAGCGCAAAGAGATCGCGCCCTTTGGAAGAGGCGCGCGATTCTTTGCGTCTTTCCAAGGGTGAGTTCTGGCTGTGAAGCCGGAACTGCAAATCGTTAATATTAATTGATGATTTTAAGGATTGGTTATGATATTCGACTCGGATGGAAGTGATTTAATGTATTAATTACATGCGAATGAGTCATAAAAGCAATAAAACATGGATGAGACGCATACGAACGAATTATTTACTTGGATGAAAGATTGATTAGTGACATAGGTGAACTGAATAGGTTAAACACGATGAACTAATGACGAACTAATGACGAATACGACAATAGGCAGATGGAAATATATCAAAGGTCGAATTCCAGAAACTCAATATGAACAAATCGAATTTCTACAACCCGGATTGAGTTTAATGACGAAAACCCACAAATATTGGATTATAAGGAATTTAAGTCGAATTTAATGATTAAATAAACGTATTAACGATGATGAACAATATACATGTGAAATTGTTGTGATTGTATAAAAGAATTGAAGGATAAACGAAAACAAACAAAAGTTAACGAATTTACAGAGGACGAAGGAAGAAGAAAGGAAGCAGGAACTGCGGCAGCCTCACGAAGAGGCGCAGCAGGTACTGTGCTCCTTCGAATAGGCGCGGCAGTTGCTGCGTCCTTTCTCAACGGTTATCTTCTGGTAATCCGTAAAAAGGGTTTTATAGCACGGTTTTAGAAATCGGTTTTAACAAGTATTTTCGACATAAATCTTACATTAATGATACAAAAAGTAAATAACAATAAATAAAATAGAGATTTAAACCCTCAGACTTACATGTTTGACGGAACGAGATGAACTAAGTTTACGATTAGTGATGCTCGACTCGAATGTAACGAAAGTGCCCTCGTAGGAGGAAAACGATTAAGATTAATTAAGTTGATTGATTGTGGAGTTGGTCAAATTGGTCGGTCATGCAAACGAGGCTGGTACTCAGAAGGATCCGAACTTACGTGGTCGAATGTTCAAGCACGTAGACGCCAAAAAGTAAGAACGTGGTCTAGAATGCAAAGGGAGAAGAGAAGGGCGGACACTCGCGTGAGAAATATGAGGAGCGAAGGCTCCTATTTATACTAATCACACAGAGGAATAGGGTTTTCGGAGAGACTTTGGAAGTGAATCTCGAAAAGATATGAAAAAGATACGAAAAACACGCAGAAAAGGACGTGGGAAGAGGCACAGCATGCACTGCGTCTCTTGGAAGAGACGCAGCACCTGCTGCGTCTGTTCCCAAGTGGTTTCCTCCTGCGGAAGAAAGATTTCCGTATTTGGTTTATGGAATGACGGGATAATCTTATTTTCCTTAATATTTTGTATGAATATTACGGGAAACTGTTTACCAAAGATTAAAAGATTATGAAATATTTATAAAAATATGGAATAGAAATATCCGGAACATTCTGACTCGGAATTTAACGATTATCAGAAACTGAAGACGGTTTTAGGCCCGGACTTCAAATGTACTCTAATTACTGTCAAAACGACTGTATCGGCGCGTAGACGACAATTAAGAGGTAGACATCAGTGTTTGAGCGATCACTTGACGATAAACATACGAACTGTCACAAATCGTTCCGCGTACCAAACATGCGGCCCAATCATCACCGGGTGGTTTATGGGAGGTGCAGAAATAAGGTATCTACAGAGCCCCCACTTTGACTGAGGCTTGGACAAGGCGAAAGTCAAAGTATAGCCATCAGGTCAATCGAAGATTACAACCTGACGACTATTGCGACGCGAGGCGGCTCAAGGGGTCTGAACCAAGGACCTGTCGTCGGGAACATTTTAGAGTCTGTCGACTATCGGGGAGGGTCGTTTAAAGTCCATTAGACTACATAAGGAGGCTCGCCAGCCATAAGAAGAAACCATACCTGAGATACCCCTGGGTGAAACGGGACTGAAGACGCTTCGGCAAAACTCTTTGGTCTGAAGATAACTTGGTGTCTGAAGGCATTAGGGGTCACAAGGATTCTGAAGAAACTTCTTAACACTTCTGAAGGCTAACTCTGAAGGCTATCTCTCACTAAAGGAAAGGCTCTCTAATGGACTGAAAGGGGACTTAACTGAAAAGAGGTTATCTGAAGGTTACTGAAAGGATTATCTGAAGTGTCTGAAGAAATAAAGGATTATCTGAAGGGAGGAAGGCTGAAGGAAGGATTATCCTGAAGGTTCATCTAAGGGTTATCTGAAGGGTATCTGAAGGGTTGTTTGAAGGTTATCTGAATATACGAAGGTTATCTGAAGGTTTGTCTGAAGATTATCTAGATATACGAAGGTTATCTGAAGAGTTGTCTGAAAGATTAAGGCAAGTTTCTGAAAGATCTGAAGGGTTTATCCTGAAAAGGGTTACCTAAAATATATGAAGGTTTATCCTGAAAAGGGTTACCTAAAGGGATGAAGGATCGCCTGGGGGTATCTGCCTGTCTTTATCCTCAAGCAAACTCTCACTGGGGAATAAAACGATGATTTTGGGAGAAGACAGCAGGACACAGTCTGAAACTGCTGGGATAAATCTGCTTGCGTTCAGCTTCAAACAAATTCCGGAAAGATTTGGGGTCGATGTTGATCTCTATGTCTCGAGAGAGAATGACTGTCGGTCGTGAGCTCTCGTTGGGGGAACATAATCGGGAACTGATCTCCATGTCTCGAGAGGGAATGTCTATCCGTGTACTCTCGCTGGGGGAACATAATAGAGGTGTGTCGAAACACCTGTCAAAGAATATTCGCTCGTTGTGGCAAGCGAGGTCTTGATAGAGTACTGCTTATGATACTTACTTGAATGGTTAGTAGCCACACAAGAATGCAATCTATTATATGCACGTAAGCAATTATTACATGGACCTCGAATGAGGAAACACATAGGTTTGCAAAAGTCGTTGTTTCTTTATAAAAGTTGTTTAAAACTTGTTCAAGAAATTTGTCGTTTGTAATGCGTTATGCATATTCAAATGGGCTTTAGACATAGGGTTTGTCATGACACAGACCTTATATGGACGTGATGCGAAATGTAGACTTAGGTTTGACTGACGCGACACTAACTTAGATTTGACGCGACACAGGGATGACTTTGACAGACTTTGCTTAAGTATGCGCAACCCCTAGCCAAGTGTGGGTGATAACGCGTATCAGTTCCAAAGGTAGAAGAATCGCAAGAACGATGAAGGCATATAAATGGAAGGCATGAGCCGTGGAGCAGCTGTCTACTTGGGCATCTTTCACCACCGTTTGCTATAAAAGAGACCCCTCTTGAGGTACGATAACTTGGAGAATCGATCTAAGACCTTGCCATTGTCCAGACCGAGCACTAGCTAGACTTAAATGAGAGAGGAATAAAGGAAGGGTGGCATCTCAGAAGAGAAGCCCACAGGATAAGAAGATGACTCTGGAATTTTGGTAAAAAAGAGGATGGGCGACAATAAGGAGCCCCCAGTATAGAGGTATAAATGGAAATTGTGGTTGGAAGGTTGAAAATTGGGATGGTTGATAATTGAGATTGAAAGTTGGAAGTGGGGATGGTTGTGTCCTTGAGGACTGCCTACGTATTCACGTAAAGTGAAACCAAACCAGATCGTAGTTCTGAGGTTTGGTTAATTTTGTTTGGGTGTTGTGGTTGTATCCTTCTTGTGTAAGAAAATACTGCCTACGTATCCACCTGAAAAGGTGAAATCAAACCATGCTCGTAGTTCAAGTGTGTGTCTAAGCTTATGTTGTCCGGACCTTAAAGTGCATGGGTCAGGAGGGTAATATTACTTTGGTGACTCGAAGAATCGATTTGAGATGACTCCCTCTGATCATAGACCAAAAAGGTATAACTTATTTTGTAAAAATTTCCTTGTCATGTGAGCACACTTAGTGGACCCTAAGGATGATATGGGTATGTCCCGTTCTAGGTATCAAAGTATTCGGAGACTCCGTGTATGGGTCAAGGTGAAACTGGATTGGATATTTGGAATGTGGAGCTTGGTAATAAGAGGCTTTGATGAAAAAATCTCTGGAGCTTGATTTTGTGGAGTTAAGGCTTTATGGGGTTATGTCTTGTAATATGGCTTGGAAATAGAGTCTCTTGGCTTGATGTAGGCTGAGCACATAAAGGTAGGTTAAAATGATGTGGGTTCAAGTTTCCATGTCTTGGCCCTAAAGGATGGGTATATTTGACAAGCTTTAGAGGATTCTCAAAATTCCTAACTATCTCCCTAGTAACGGTCTCGAGAAGGACTTGAGGTGTGTGATGTGTGAAAGGCTAAGTGGGTTGCTAGCTAACCATCTTCATTGATGTCTTGATTCTATATAGACTTCAGCATTATTCCGCTCAATATTGTTCTTGATTCAGACTCAGATTATTGGTCTAGAATATATCTCGGCTTCTTGCCCAGATTTTTGAAGATAACTTTGACTTTGGATATTGACTTCCTTGATCGAGCCTTTTCTTTTAACTCTTTTGTCTTGGATATTGATCTTGGTCATTTCTCTTGATTTAGCCTTTGTCTTTGATCATGGCTCGCATCGTCTTGGATTTGCTTGCTACCATGTATTTGGGTCAGACTAACACCTTTGGGTGTGAAATGGGTTGATCTTTAGTAGACAGGGGTTGTTTATTGTGGGGAATGGGCTTGCCTTCCGTCATAGATTGTTAACAAGGGAGACGGTCTGGATTCGTCCTAGAATCTATGGAGATAGGCTCATCCTAAACTAGGGTATAGCAGGGTTTCTATTGCCAGGCATGGAATAGGTAAAGAAAAGAACACGAAGTTTCGGGTCCTCTACAACTTAGAATGGAACATCGTTTAAGTGCACTCACATCGACTTGGAACGTGTGGTTGTTGTTCGTTTTAAAATGTCTCAAATCGATTCTTGTTGTCACAGGAAAAGGATAAAAGAAGAGATATGATAGAATATATGGACTGAAAATTGTATTTTTATTGAAATGGATAATGAATGTATTTAACATAGACTCGAGGACACACGTGACTCGTGAGACAGCCCCCAGGTTGTCACTAAAAATGGAAATGAAGAAAGACGCTAGAACAATTTTATGGGATAGAAAGCCTAAGACTCGGACTCGGACCAGGACTTTTACTCGACCTTAGATCTAGACTCGTAATCATCGGCCCATGCTTGAACATTTTCTCTTCCAGAAATTGGCTTTGGCATCTGACTTTGAGCATTCATCCATTTGAGTACCTCATCCTCATCATTGGGAACACTGGAAGAATAACAGTCGAGAAGAGTTTCCTGAAAAGTGGTGTATCCATGAGGATTGCCTAACCTGTCGTGTGAGTTAAAGGTTGAGAGAGACAATTTTCCGCTTTCAATCATATCCTGAATGACATGTTTTAATTTGTAACATTTCTCTGTATCATGCCCTTTGCCTCTATGGTATTTGCAGTAGGCATTCTCATCCCAGAACTTGGATTTCTTCTCTGGGTCAGGCGTAGGTCCTATAGGTTTCAACATTCGTTGTTCCATGATTCTCTGAAAGGCATCGGCGTATCTAATACCAATGTTGGTAAATTTCCTTTTGTTGTCGAAAGCCTTTGTAAATGACCTTGGAGGGTTGTTAGGTTTCTTTGACGAAGGGTCCATGAGGTTGCCTTTGTTGATTTTGATTTCCGGATGAGAAGAACTAAGAATAGATTGTCCACTTGTTGCTTTCTCCTTAGGACTGTCAAGTTGAGGGTTCGTCTGGATATTTTTCATCTTGAGAGGTTGGGCATCAAGCTTCTTACCCATTTCGGCGAACTGGTTTTCAATGTTGGAAAGCCGAGAGTTTAGGCTATCAATAGCTCCCTCTATTTTGGAAAAATTTGTTGTTGAAGGCAATGGAAAGCATGAGCATTCCACTTTGGATATCGTCGTCTTCGAGCATGTTGATATCTCCGTCGTCATAAGCATCGAGGAGATGAGAACAGTCTAGAGTTGATTCTTCGTCATGTTTAATGATATTAGACCCAAGAGGGTCGATTTTCTTGGATTGCCCGACAGAAGGTGGCTTAGGAAGCTTTCCCTCTTCGATCATATCTTGGATGGTGTGTTTCAAGAGAAAACACTCTTCAATATCATGACCTCTACCTTGGTGATATAAGCAGTATTTATTGCCCTTCCAGATGTTCACCTGTTTCTCTAAAGGTGGATCCGGAGTCGGTCCTATTGGATGTAGCTTGCCTTGGGCAGAGAGTCTCTTCAAAGTATCAGCATAAGACATGCCTAAATCGGTAAGCACCCTTTGATGCCTCCCAGGTTTCCTTTCAGCTATTTTCGGGTTTCTAGGACGATGGTTATTGCAAGAGGTAAGCTTTGGATGACCTAGACTAGAGGTTTCTCTAGGTGGTGTGTTCTTTTCCACTATTCTATTCTCGAGGGTGAGGACGCGAATGCTCAAATTTTCCACTGTAGCTTGAACTCCTAGGACCATGGCATAAATATTTTGGAGAGACACGGTGATTGTGGCTTGATCTACTTCGTGACTTTGTTGACTGACGGAACTTGCTGGATTCCTACTCGACAGAAATGACGTGCATTACTACTTGATTCGACATGGAATCACGCATGCCAAGGCAACAAACAAAGAAAAGGACAAGATGACAAATCTAGACTTGACTTGTGAATTCGTGAAATGTTGTGAGCGACTTCTCGTGTTTGAATTCACGGTGTTTGACCTTGACCTTAGACTCGAGTGTTGACTTTGACGAAGTGACCTTCATATGATTGACTTTATTGACGGAATTGATGACACGTGTTGATTCTGGACTCGAGGTTTGCTTATAGGTGTTAAGAAGACTGATGTAGTTTAGACTCAAATATGAGGCCCATTGAGACTCGTGTGTTGAGCCTCGGAACGTGTGACTCGAGGTGTCGAAAATGTTTAGATCCTAACTGAATTGGGGTATGGGGTCCAAAATGACGGCGTGACGCCTTAGGACTTGACTCGAATCTGAAAAGACCCAAAAATGTAAAGGAAAACGGGTTTATGACTTGACAGAGTTCCGACTAGGACATAGTCGGTTTGAACTTTGACTCTAACTTAGCCCAATTGAATTTACATATTTACATTTACATGGTTTGAAAAATATTTTGGTTTTCTCTTTTTTTGTTCCTTTTTTTTTGTTTTTTTCGGACTTTTTTTTTCGCTTTTTTTTTTGGACTTTTTTTTTGTTTTGTATTTGGACTTTTTTTGTTTTTTTTACACAGGTTTTGAAATGGGTATTAGGCCCGAAGTTTGACTCGATATTTGGACAAAGTTTTGACTGGTTTTGCGCTAATATTGGCCTATTTCGAAAACTTTACATTTTGAAAGAGGTTTTGATTTTACCAAATGGTTTTGTTTAGAAAATGGTGATCACATATGGTACAAATATTATAAAAGCATTATAACGGGATGTTGAGTGCATTTAAAAGGTTTTTGGTTTAAAGGGTGGGTTGCCATACCGAACAATCAAACCCGAAGTCTGTGGAGAGGCTCGTATCAAACAAGAATAAGGCCGATTCCTAGTCCATTTCCTCAAGTAATGAAAATCCTTGATACAAACAAAGTACCATGGTATGGATGACGTCAATCGCTATCCATCCTTAGGCCCAAATAAGAATTAGGACCGTTTAGACGGGACGATTGGTCGAATGGGTTGGGTTAGGCCTAGGAAGGCCGAATGAAACGATCTAGGAAGACCGAGTTATGAAAACCGACAATTGTCTTGTACAAACTATTCCCTAACCTTGTTCAAGTTTCACCCTTTTGGCTACACGTAAGTGTATTTCCCCAGCGGAGTCGCCAAACTGTGGACAATGGGCCACGGGGGCGCTTGGGAAACAAGCGTTTGCATTTGTGGAGTCGCCACCAATTTATTGTGGAAAATTGGAAACCGTTCGAATACCTCGTGCCATGTCAAGCCACAAAGTAGTGACATGAAAACCAAGAACTCGTTACCCATAGCATTCTATGTCTAGAATGACTCTCGTGGATGCCAATGAACACGGATGTTCACAGAGATCTGGAGTAAGGGGTGAGGGTACGTAATAGGAAGCTCTTTTGATCGAATACCTAATCCCGCCCGCCTCGATAGCGGCCTCTACTAATGATTAGGGAAAATCGTCTATACTTGATATACTGTCGATTATATGCATGCAATGCAACATCCAAGTTTTAATCCTAGCATGTGAAGATTAACTAAGTCGGTGAACAATTAATTTAACAAACAATTGGGTCGAAGTTGGGATTAAGGTTCAATTACATGTGAAAACATACAAATGATACAAAATACAATGAATACAATAATGAAAATTACAATAATTACATCGGTTTAGCGATTTATGTCGAAAATACTCCTAAAACGGATAATTTGAGAAAAAGAATAAAGGAATAAATCAACGAACAAATCAGTAGGTGATAATACGGTTAATAGTTAATTATACGTGAGCTAATTAATCAGGTCAAGGCAGAACGGGAGTTCAGAGGCAGAAATCAACCTGGAACAAGCGCAGCAAGACTGCGCCCTTTGGAAGAGGCGCAACAGTTGCTGCGTCTGTTCCAAGGGTGAGTTCTGGCTGTGAAGCCGGAACTACAAATCGTTAGTGTTAATTGATGATTTTAAGGATTGGTTATGATATTCGACTCGGATGGAAGTGATTTAATGGATTAATTACATGCGAATGAGTCATAAAAGCAATAAAACATGGATAAGACGCATACGAACGAATTATTTACGTGGATGAAAGATTGATTAGTGACATAGGTGAACTGAATAGGTTAAACATGATGAATTAATGATGAACTAATGACGAATACGACAATAGGCAGATGGAAATATATCAAAGGTCGAATTCCAGAAACTCAATATGAACAAATTGAATTTCTACAACCCGGATTGAGTTTAACGACGAAAACCCGCAAATATTGGATTATAAGGGATTTAAGTCGAATTTAATGATTAAATAAACGTATTAATGATGATGAACAATATACATGTGAAATTGTTGTGATTGTATCAAAGAATTGAAGGATAAACGAAAACAAACAAAAGTTAACGAATTTACTGTTCGAAATCTATATCTCATTAAACATATTCATATATGTTCTAATTAATTTAGTCATAAAATTAATTACTAATCTTATGCATGCAAACAATAATAAAATTAGAGAAGAAATCGTTTTCTCACCATATGATTTTCGGATATATGGGCACAAGTGAGTTCTCCTACTCACTTGTTCTTGAGCTCTCCAAATGGAAGAACAAGGATTCAAGTATAGAATCCCTCCCAAAAGCATATACCCAAGGAAAACTCATAATAACCAATATTATTTAGATCTAGTCATAATATTAGTTTTACTTAAAATATGACACAAAATAAATTGTATTTTTCTCTTGAATATTTCGGTCAAGAGGGAGTATTTTTGTGAGGTTTTATTTCTCTAGAAATCTCATAAGATGTGTAGAGAGAAAGCATTTTTCTTACACTAGAAAAATATAAAAGATGTGTATGAATAATTGTAGAGGAAACATCCTCTATTACCCAAGTGAAAATCGGTTGGAGGAAGTATGATGTCTAATGCATGGGCTAGTTTTTCTACCCAAGAAAAAATAGGCATGCAATGCTACAAGTTAGGTTTTCATCATTGTGTTTTCCACTTAAATAAAAAACACAATATACACCTTAAACCCTCCAATTTTTCGGCACTTATAAAATGGAAAGTCCATTTTATATTTTGTCATTTGTCAATTTTGTCACATGTAACATGTTACATGACATGTCACAATGTAATGTATTTTTAACATATTAAAAATCAACATACTCATAAAATATGTCATTTACAAAATCGACTAGTAATTCGTAATTACTTGTGCCAAAAGTGTTTCCGTATTATAAACTACAACATTCTGTATTTATAATAATTTATTCATTCTGTTTCAATTGTTTCTGTAAACAATAATTTCATCTAAGTAATAAAACAATTCGATTACTTAGACCGTGTCTCATTTAATCATATAATAAGATACGTTAATTATACTCACAAAATCATCCGTCAATTTTAAGCAATTTAATTAACTCGTATCGGTATACGATTAATTAAATAATCAATTAAGAGTATTTCCCTATAGGTATGACCTAAGGGGATCAACTGATCACCACCGTCGCACGACAGTAATGTCAAACTCTAGTCAGCCAATCATTACCGATATGTGTGGACCATTTGACTGTAAAATATTACATCCCACATGTATTCTTAAAATGAGATTTAAACATGTGATCATCATGATCAACATTTGTGATCGCGTTATTGTCGGAGGACACATATTCCAACAATCTCCCACTTGTCCTCGACAAGTGTGCGTCACCAATTCTCTTGTCCTATTACTATCTCCCACTCAATGCAAGGTGTCTTTCAGGTCGTACTTGCAAGTGATCATATCGAGAGTGGTTTCCTCGATCTGGAAAATAAGTGATTGACCGGAATTATCCACCATGGATACCTTCCGAGCGTGGCCACGCATTTCCAGTTCATTACTCCTCGAGTGGCTTTGAGATATTATTTTAACCCTGATAAGGGGATGGACAATTCCTATCGCACTCATTCCCTTCGACTAGCCACAGCCATCATAACCCAAAATATGCCCATTTGACCCCATTTACGAAGGTCGTAGTAACACAAATAAAAGTGAATCTGAAACTGTGCCATCTTAGGCGAATAGTCTTTAGTCAAAAGAATCGACTCATTAGAATACTATAGTAGCTCTCGCCACGACCAGGCTATATAAATTTGCCAGAACTCTATAAACGGTCATAAGGCCCGACAAAGTGTTCCTAACAGTCTGCCTATGTGATCGACTAGTCATTCTCATATGACTCCATGGCACTTGAACTTGCCATCAATCGCATCACACTCTAGTCACTTCGAGACGTCACCTCATATAAGTGACTATGGGCGAATACCATGTTGATCCGGGTTCACTTTAACGGGGTTCAATGTTGTCTCTACAACCCGTTTGGATGTAACAAAGTATAAAAGGAGTTTTTAAAGAAAAACTCGAACGACAAATGCGATTATCACATATGAATAGTCAATGCCTGATTACTATTTCATGTTCTATAATCTAATTTGATCTTTTATGTAGTTGTTCATTTCAATTCAATTGAAATGACATGACTCATCATGTTTAGCCTTTGAGAAGGCTTTGGTTAGTAGGTTTTATCAACTTGTTGTACCTTACTCAACCTTACTACATACTCGTTTTCCTTTGTAATGTATACATTTGTATCACAAAACTTTCTGAGTACGTGACGAGATCCAATCAAGACATAGGTCCTATAGCCTAAGAATAGCTCCCACTGTTTTCACAGTGTGCGGGACCCATCTCTCTTGCACATCCCATGATGCAAGTGTACTCAATTTCCGTTGTAAACATTTCTCGTTGTTTTTTATTGCCTAGAACGATTCTAGAAAATCTACAATGGTATCTTAACCATCCTAATGTGTTTTGATTATGGTTTTGTCGGAAACCATGCGCAATCTCAATTGTCAATTGTCACTTGTGTAACACCCTTACACAAAATTGCATCATAAACATTTTGCTTTACTTCCTTAATGCTTCTGCAAGCACTTAAGGGTAATCTTTATGGCTTACTTGGTAAAGATTACTTAAATTCGATTTTGAAAACAATTCATCATACTCAAAGTATATGAAGTGTTATACATCATTTCCTATTTAATTGATTCGGCAGCGGAAGCAAATGGAATCAATCAAATATGTTCAATTTAATTGAACTAGTCATGAATCTTATCAACATAAGACTTCTTATTGACGCTAATATCATGTGGATTTATCTACATAAATCTAGATATTAAAGATGTATTATATTACTCCAAAAGTCTTAAATCATTCGTAATGATCAATATGTCATCCACATATAAGACTAATTAAAATTTCCGTAACTCCCACTAAACTCCATGTATAAACACAACTTCTCGACTTCTCGAGAAAAGTTTTATAACATGATCAAAACATTGATTCCAACTCATTGATGTCCTACTTAAGATCCTCTCTTAAGTTTCACATTATCTTAGGATTGTAAGAATCTATAAAACTCATGACATGTATTGAATACATTCCTTCTTTTGAAAAAGTGGGTTTTAGATTCACTTGCTGTATGCATATCCTCATAATGAAACACAATCCCTAAGAAGATCCAAATAGACTTAAGCATTTCAATTAGTGCAAAACCCTTTGCAACCAATCTTGCTTTGAAATCTCTCTTTATTAGTGCAAAACCCTTTGTCACTAATCAAGCCTTTAATTTCGGATTTTCATGGCTCTAAGCCTTGTATTGAGTTGTGACTTATATACTCTTATGTAAGTCATATATTCATTACTTTCCAGAAGTAACTTGAATCAAACAATTTCTTTGTAAGTTATAAGCTCTTTACTTTCTTAAAAGTAGCATGAATTCATCAGCTTTAACAAGTGACGAATTTAACCTCCTAGGTTTTAAAGAAACAACATCTTACACAAAACGTCTCATGTACCAAGAAAGACCAGTTTCTTGCGACATAACATTCTTTGTGGCTTTCTTTGTGGCTCTTGAATAATTTCTCCCACTCTGTCTTCTAGAAATAAACTTGTATTTTAGAAAGACAGCTTCACGAGCCGCAAACCCGTTGTTCTCATGATAATTGAAAGGGAAAAATGAGCATTTGTTTCTTGTGAAAACTTACAAATATGGTACATTACCATTTCATATCTCATATGATTTAGTGGAAAATAATTTAGACAAAAATGATAAATTCCCCAAAAGGATCAAGTAACTCAAAGTAACTTGATTGAAGTCCAAACCATATCGAATAGCGTTTGATTTCTTATCCAACCACACATTATTTCATAATGCGTGCTAAGAGAGATTAACTTGTGATACTATATCACATTTCCTTTGGCTTATATCAAAGTCTTCACTTTGATAATCTCATCACGTTTAAATCGTGATTCCTTGAACTCTTTGAACTTCTTCAAAGATTTCTCTATTTACCTTATTAAGTGAACACATTAGCATCAACTTAAATCGTTGGTAAAAGAAAATGATCAACCTATTTTGGATCAATGATTTACAACCTCGATCTCCTTTTCAACCAAAAGGCACGAGACATCTTGCTTTGAACACAAGATACGCATATACCATAAGATCTAATGGTTTCAAGAGTACTCGATAACTCTTTGCGTTAATCATTCCAGAATTTAAGGTTTAATCTTGGGTTACCAATTTGAGTCTTGCATCATCTTCATGATATATCATTCTAGTTTGGTTTAGAATATAATCACCTTGATAATGGGCTAGCCATACATCAAATTGTGGTGTATAGGGTCACAAAAGTGAAACCTCTTTTGTATCTTAACAAGTTTATATTCTTATTTAGAGTTCATGCACTTAATAGTCACAATTAAGTACAACTTTAAATCCAAAAACTAGATTGAGTACACAATTACTCTATCTCTCGACATTATTGTTGCTAGTCGTCATATTCTAATCATCTTATGTGTCGAATACAATGATGAAAACCTCCACTGGTTTCTAATATTGACGAAGTAGTACTAGCAAAATTTATGTTTAATCAAATAAACATTTAAAGAAGAAGGTCTCATTAGATGTCCCACAACTAACTTGTTGATTCTTCACTAATTTGGGGTAGTTTCCTTTCTAGTGTCCAACATTTAAGACAATGGAAAATTTATCGGTCGGGATTGATAGGTTTAGTATCGTTATTATCAATAACTTTACTTTTAACATTACCTTGTATCAATTCCATTATAATATTTACTTCTTGAACCTCGTCCTCATCTTAACGGTTTAAGAGAATGCTCCCACTCTTTTCAATGAGTCTTTGCTTTGAGAAGCAAAATTGAATTCATGAAGATTACTCTTCATTTGTTCGTTTTAGTCTTAAAACTTTCATTGAAGTGGTTGCGTTATTTTGGTCAATTATGAATTCTGACAAATCTAATTACCAAAACAATTTATCGCTTCAAGGTACTTAATTCAATTAAGTATATGAATAACAATCCATTGTAAGTAGATGTGTTAGTCAAGAATCAAAAACCTGTTTGATAATGAATAACTTTAATCTATACTCTTTACAAGAGATCCTTAGCAATGGTTCATTTGAGGTTTTTAGAAGCAAATTCATATTTGTCTTTAGTTACGACGTTTTAATGGAGATTTGAGTTAAAAATCGAAATGATATCGTATATGAATTGTGGTAAAGAAATAGAACAATATGATAACGGAATAATGAAAAACAAAACATTCATCGTTATAATAATACTTGTAAACAAGTATAGCATTTACATAGTGACCTCTACCCAACTATGATAAATGATTCCAAGATCCAAATTCATATTAACTTGGGCACGGTGTGGCCGATAAAACCCTTATCAATATAACTCGGTGGATTAACTCTTTAATCGATTCTACTTTTAGAACTCTTGGTCGATAATATTACATTAACATTTATCTTTAGCCCAAAACACATTCAACAAGGGCACGGTGTGGCCGATAAAACCCTTATCGAAAAACTTTTGTTGAGTTCAATCCAAATTTCGAATAAATGTGTTCATGATCCAAACCCACATTAACTTGGGCACGATGTGGCCGATAAAACCCTCATCAACATGAATTCTGTGGATAGACATTTATCACCCACTTCCCCTGCGTAACAAGGTTTGTACCCCGGTGTGGCCGAGTGCACTCCCTCACGAAATAGGTTTTCATGGTTTCTACTCTTTGGTAAGGCTATGTCTCAATTGATTGTTTTAGCGAGAGGTCATGTCAATTTATTATCTATCACATTTTAAGTGAACTAAAGCGGTGAACTATGATAATTTTAATTGACACGGTCGATAAAGTCAATTAAAATGACAATGCATGTTTTAGTTATGGCGATTTAGCGATGCATGCGACATATAAATAAAATGCAAAGCATAAAAATAAATCCTAGTATGGCCTTCCTAAAATAGAAAAACTATTTAACTATTACACATTCGAAAACCAACTCCATTGGTCCCTTGAACTTCGATTGTGTCACGCATCTCGAGGTAACACCGTCTTTAAATATCGCCTTCTTGAATGACACCGTCTTCAAGGAACTACGGAATAAATAAATTACATAACAAATTACATAATTTCCTATTATACATTTGTAATTAAAATAAAATAAATCTATTAAATTACAAAACGGTGATACGAGATCACAATAAATTACAACCGAATCGATATTCCCATACATTTCGGGTAATACCAATTAAAAACTAAGGCCATACTAAGTAAAAATTACATAATTCAAAATTACATAAAATAAAATTATGACAATCATAAATAAAATGAAGCATTATAATATGTATGAACATGCCCAATTTTATGCTAAATCGCCTTTAAGGAGCCAATATCGTATATTAATCGGTTTTTACGGATTTGCGTGATTCAACGTTTTATAATCACAAAAACTTACATAAATTCATATTTATGCACAAGTTAATTACTCTAACCAACTTAGAACTCAAAATTAGTATCCACTAACTATTTTACTATAATTAACTCATATTACTTAAAATTTGTTCATTAATGGACTCAAAATTATAATAAAATGCCATAAAGTTCAAATAAATCACAAAAATTCCAAATAAATTTGAACTTTGAAATTTAAACTTATGAACATTCTGGAAAAATACCATGACACTCATAATATTCAAAAAAACTTAAGTTAAAATTTCGTAAAATTATCGGAAAAACTATGTTGCGGTTTATCGGATTTATTAATTAAAATCATAAAAACATGAGAAAAATTATATTCATCAACTTTTCAATTTTATATCTGAAAAAGATAATAAAATGCAATATGTGACGTTTTTCCTTAGTCATGAAGTATGTTTTAGCAATTTTTCACTAATTAAGTCACTATTTATGCTATTTTTCATCAAAAATCCATAAATCATGCATGAAGACTTCATTATAGCCTATTATTTTACACACATCTTGTAAAATTGCATGTGACAACATACTAAATTTCTATGACCATATTCGAAATATTTCTCATATTAACCTATTTTTCTTCTAAATCCGATTTTAAACATGAAAAATCCATATTTCGAGCATAAGAACTCCAAAAATTTTGAAAATTTCCAGATCATCTAAAAATAATATATGTGAAAACATATCCAAAAACCACCTGAAAATTCGAAGTTTAGCTAATTTTCGTCCAAAATTGACAATTTTATCATAAAAATCACATTTTAATGCCAATATAATATAAAATGAAAATTAAAATCCATAAATTAACCAAAATATCCTAAATACATTTTAGGATCAGAAACTTTAACATGCATCAATTATTTTCGTGATATTTCATAATAACACAAATTTACAAGTTTTATATGTTAATCGTATAACTCGGAAAAACTATAACCGATTTGCATGCAAACAACCTTGTGCTCTTGATACCGCTTGTTCGAAATCTATATCTCATTAAACAACATATTCATATATGTTCTAATTAATTTAGTCATAAAATTAATTACTAATCTTATGCATGCAAACAATAATAAAATTAGAGAAGAAATCGTTTTCTCACCATATGATTTTCGGATATATGGGCACAAGTGAGTTCTCCTACTCACTTATTCTTAAGCTCCCCAAATGGAAGAACAAGGATTCAAGTATAGAATCCCTCCCAAAAGCATATACCCAAGGAAAACTCATAATAACCAATATTATTTAGATCTAGCAATAATATTAGTTTTACTTAAAATATGACACAAAATAAATTGTATTTTTCTCTTGAATATTTCGGTCAAGAGGGAGTATTTTTGTGAGGTTTTATTTCTCTAGAAATCTCATAAGATGTGTAGAGAGAAAGCATTTTTCTTATACTAGAAAAATATAAAAGATGTGTATGAATAATTGTAGAGGAAACATCCTCTATTACCCAAGTGAAAACCGGTTGGAGGAAGTATGATGTCCAATGCATGGGCTAGTTTTTCTACCCAAGAAAAAATAGGCATGCAATGCTACAAGTTAGGTTTTCATCATTGTGTTTTCCACTTAAATAAAAAACACAATATACACCTTAAACCCTCCAATTTTTCGGCACTTATAAAATGGAAAGTCCATTTTATATTTTGTCATTTGTCAATTTTGTCACATGTAACATGACATGTCATGTCACAATATAATGTATTTTTAACATATTAAAAATCAACATACTCATAAAATATGTCATTTACAAAATCGACTAGTAATTCGTAATTACTTGTGCCAAAAGTGTTTCCGTATTATAAACTACAACATTCTGTATTTATAATAATTTATTCATTCTGTTTCAATTGTTTCTGTAAACAATAATTTCATCTAAGTAATAAAACAATTCGATTACTTAGACCGTGTCTCATTTAATCATATAATAAGATACGTTAATTATACTCACAAAATCATCCGTCAATTTTAAGCAATTTAATTAACTCGTATCGGTATACGATTAATTAAATAATCAATTAAGAGTATTTCCCTATAGGTATGACCTAAGGGGATCAACTGATCACCACCGTCGCACGACAGTAATGTCAAACTCTAGTCAGCCAATCATTACCGATATGTGTGGACCAGTTGACTGTAAAATATTACATCCCACATGTATTTTTAAAATGAGATTTAAACATGTGATCATCATGATCAACAGTTGTGATCGCATTATTGTCGGAGGACACATATTCCAACATTTACAGAGGACGAAGGAAGACGAAGGAAGCAGGAACTGCGGCAGCCTCACGAAGAGGCGCAGCAGGTACTGCGCTCCTTCGAAGAGGCGCAGCAGTTGCTGCGTCCTTTCTCGACGGTTATCTTCTGGTAATCCGTAAAAAGGGTTTTAAAGCACGGTTTTAGAAATCGGTTTTAACAAGTATTTTCGACATAAATCTTACGTTAATGATACAAAAACTAAATAACAATAAATAAAAGAGAGATTTACACCCTCAGACTTACATGTTTGACGAAACGAGATGAACTAAGTTTACGATTAGTGATGCTCGACTCGAATGTAACGAAAGTGCCCTCGTAGGAGGAAAACGATTAAGATTAATTAAGTTGATTGATTGTGGAGTTGGTCAAATTGGTCGGTCATGCAAACGAGGCTGGTACTCAGAAGGATTCGAGCTTACGTGGTCGAAGGTTCAAGCACGTAGACGCCAAAAAGTAAGAACGTGGTCTAGAATGCAAAGGGAGAAGAGAAGGGCGGACACTCGCGTGAGAAATATGAGGAGCGAAGGCTCCTATTTATACTAATCACACGGAGAAATAGGGTTTTCGAAGAGACTTTGGAAGTGAATCTCGAAAAGATATGAAAAAGATACGAAAAACACGCAGAAAAGGACCTGGGAAGATGCGCAGCATGCACTGCGTCTCTTGGAAGAGACGCAACACCTGCTGCGTCTGTTCCCAAGTGGTTTCCTCCTGTGGAAGAAAGATTTCCGTATTTGGTTTATGGAATGACGGGATAATCTTATTTTCTTTAATATTTTGTATGAATATTACGGGAAATTGTTTACCAAAGATTAAAAGATTATGAAATATTTATAAAAAAATGGAATAGAAATATCCGGAACATTCCAGAACATTCTGACTCGGGATTTAACGGTTATCAAAAAATGAAGACGGTTTTAGGCCCGGACTCCAAATGTACTCTAATTACTGTCAAAACGACCGTATCGGCGCGTAGATGACAACTAAGAGGTAGACATCAGTGTTTGAGCGATCACTTGACGATAAACTTAAGAACTGTCACAAATCGTTCCGCGTGCCAAACATGCGGCCCAATCATCACCGGGTGGTTTGCGGGAGGTGCAGAAATGAGCTATCTACACAATATAAGGGAATAGGCTTAGGAGTCTGGACCCTCATGTCAACCAATAGACTGTCCAACCATACCATTTATGATGAAGTATAAGACATACTTCTATATTCAGATTCAACTGTACTTTTGCTGACTGTGACTTGTTTCTTAGTCTTCCATGAGATAAGAGATTTCCCTAAAAAGATTCAATATCCACTTAACGATCTGCAAGTAAAGGGACACTGCCCCCAGTCTACATCACTGTATGTTGATAACTGCAGATCAGATGAAGCACTGTAGAAGAGACATGTATCAATAGTCCCTTTCAAGTACCTAACAGCATGAACAACGGCCTGATAATGTGGCTTGCGTGGCTGGCTTATGAATTGACTCAAATGTTGTACTGTGTAGGACAAATATGGTCTAGACATTTTTAAGTACAACAATATACCAACCAATCTTATGTAAACATCAGGCTGCTCTAATAGTTCTCCTTCATCAATGGACAATTTTAAATCCCTCTGCATAGGAAATTTAGCAGGTTGGCAATCTTCCATTTTAAGATCAGTTAAGATGTCGTCCAAAATATATTTTCTTTGATTTATCATAATCCCTGTCTCATTCCTTGAGATTTCCAATCCTAAAAAATACTTCATCAACCCAAGATCCTTAATTGAGAAAGCTTTATCAAGACCTTGTTTAACTGCAGCAATTTCTGATTCTGAATTCCCAGTGAGCAAGACATCATCTATATATACCAATACTATGGTAAATGTACCTGTATCCTGCTTATATTTTGTAAATAATGATTAATCTTGCTTTGATTGACTAAATCCTTGATTAAGTAGACATTTAGTCAATTCCTTGTTCCATTGTCTTGATGCCTGTTTAAGCCCATACAATGACCTTTTAAGCTTACAAACATGACCACTGGGAACCTTATAACCTTCAGGAGGTTTCATAAAAACTTCCTCATCCAAATAGCCATGCAAGAAAGCATTATTAATGTCAAGTTGATAAAGAAACCAACCCTTAACAGCTACCAAAGCAAATAGAGTTCTGACTGTTGTAAATTTTGCAACAGGAGAAAAGGTGTGTTTTTAATCCTTGTCTTTGACTTGGTTATAACCTTTGGCCACCAACCGTACTTTAAACCTTTCCACTATCCCATTTGACTTGTATTTATTCTTATAAACCCATTTTGATCCAATGGGTTTAACTCCAGTGGGTAGCTCAACTAAATCTCATGTCTAGTTTTGCTCTAAAGCTTGAATCTCCTTACCCATAGCCTCCACCCATCTAGTATCCTTACTAGCCTGAGAATAGGTGTAAGGCTCATGTTCTTTAATCATAGTAGCCAAAAAAGCAACATACTTAGGATGGCAGTCATCCATACTGCCTAAAACAGCAGTATGAAGAGATCTGGCTCCTGGTAATTTCAGAGGACAATGAAAATATTTAAGCAACACTGACATTTGCCTTGGTCTGCTAGATTTCCTGACCTCATCTTGTGAAGAATCTTGGTTGACAGATGATGTAGCTTTTGTTGTCTGACCAGCAGAAGTTGGAATTATATCATGGATTTCAACTGTTAGATCAACTGAAGTATCATTATGGGTATCATGCCTAGGGATGGCAACGGGTCGGGTCGGGTCGGGTCCACCCAAACCCGGACCTGAAATACCAGCCTCAGACCCATACCCGACCCAGACCTGCTAGGGTCCAAAATCAGCAGACCCATACCCAAACCCGTTGGGTTTGGGTCGGTTCCGGGTCTACCCGCGGGTCCAATCTTCAACAAATTCTCTAACAAATACTTAAGATAAAATCCCCAATTTCCACAAACTAACAGACCCTAATTTATCAAATTTCCCCAAATCGCTCAATTTTATACCTAATTCTAACAATTTCACTCATATTCATACAAAATATAAACCTAATTAAAGTGGAAAATCAAAAAATGAACAAACAATAAGCAACTTTGATGCAATAAGCTCCTCTTCAACAAGAATCTCTCGATCCCCTTTATCTTCTCCTTGCTTCTTTTTTTCATTCTGGATTAAATATGACAGTTTTCGTCATTTTCATAAAAGCATTTTGTGTATCAGTGTATGCGTTTGATTGAGGGTTTAGTAATTTGGGGAAAGACTAGAATAAAGTGAGTATGGTGGTCTTCTGGGTTTTGAATTATTTTAAGAGTATACTTGGGTTTCTTTATACAAAATGGGTGTATAATTATACGTTTAAGACTTTCAGTTTTTTTTTTTAGAAGGGTCCAAGGTCGGGCCGGGTCTCGTAACTCAAACCCATACCCAGACCCGATTTATTTCTTGAAGACCCATGCCCGCTGGGTCTGAAAAAAATAAGACCCATACCCGACCCTAACCATCCCTAATCATGCCCAACATCTGAATCAGCATCTTGCTGATGTATTTGCTGATTGTGAACCAGCAATGTTGAATTAGCTGGATTCACCAAATCAACAGGACAAGCACCCGGGGCTTCTGAATGCTATTCTCCTTTAAAGGGTAATATATCTTCTCTTAAAACAACATCTCTTGCCACAAATACCTTCCTATTTTCTAAATCATACAATTTATATCTTTTTTTATTATATGGATAACCTAGAAAGATACACTTTCTACCTCTTACACCAAATTTATCTATGAATGTAGGTGGCATTGTTACATAACAAGCACATACAAAAACTTTTAAGCTATCATAAGAAGGAGAATTCTAACAACTTCTAACTAACTTATTCTCTGTTTTTGTTAGTTCTTATAACAAACTTAACAACTTATATACTCTAATCATCAATATCAATCAATATACCTATCTATATTATTAAAGGAAGCTTTTTTCGAGCGATTACAAAGACTCCAACTTTTTTAAACTACCTAATTATTTTGTGATAAGATTACGATTTATTTATGCTTATCTTAATAAAAGTCGGCCAAATTGTAAATTGACAATACTAGCAATACTTATCTTAGAGTTTGTATTTGTGTTTGAACAGGAAGTAATGACTTTTTTTTTTAAAGGAGGCTCGGGCAATTCAATTCTTATGCTTCAGTTTCCGTTTCCGTAGATGGTTGCCTACTTTCAATATATTTTTATCTTTGCATATTGTTAATTACTGATTATCATATGATATGATGCATGCATGCAAGTTATTATAACTCTACCATATGTTTTATATTATTTCTTCCATAATTTTCATCTACTAATCGGTGATTTTTTTATGATTTTTGTAGGCCTAACCTAGTATAATAAGAATCTACGGAATATTTTTGCAACTTGCAACGGAGTAGAATAACAAAAGATATGTGATGTAATGTAGGAAAAAAGGTTGTTTTAACATGGCTCAAATATGATTTATTTAGCAAGTTTTCTACTGTTAAGATGTGTGTTATGAAATATGTTTCTATGGTATATATTCCAACTAATTGTTTTTGTATTGATTTTAAACATGTATTGTATATAACATTCTTAAGCCGTTTAGATCATCCCGAAACAAAATCTGGACCATCGAGACGTAATAGAAGGTAATGAAGAGAGGAGGGTTATCTTTTATGGATGAGTAGCGAAGCAATTTGAAGTCGTAAAAGCAAAGACGGCGTGATATTGCAATAGTCTACTCTATGCTCGAAAGCATATTATATACGAGTAATATACATTCATCAACAATATTTTCGACTTTACTAACTCCTGGGCAACTTTTTCATCAAGTTATTGGCTAAATCATAAGTACCACTTGATTTTTATTATTTGGAAATGAACACTACGATATTTAGCGTTAATAACTTTTGTTTGTTACCTCTTGCTATTGATCTTTCTTTATCAAGGATTTTATGCTTTAAGAGTTAATTATTCATTTTACATTTTATTAAGATTCATATAATGATTCAGTTTTATCCTATCATACTTGGAATACCTATGAAACGTGTTAATAAAATTGCATTCAAAGTCTATTACATGCATCGTAGTTGTACGGTATGAATTTTAGTTTCAATGTTGGGTTTGATCTTTTAATTTTTTAATCTGATATCGCTCGAAAGAGTTTTGTGAATGTCGGAGTCTCTGTAATCGCTCGAAAAAAAACTTTTCAAAAGAGTAGTTTATCTTTTATGCTCTCACAAACATTGTTGTAGTCTAACCCTAACAAAATCTCACTCTTGCCAAAAGTATAAATTCGGTACGCATGTTCTTTATTTTTTACACCATATTTTTGTACAATAATTTTATACGTATGAGTTAGCTATTATTATTAATTTTTCAACTATTTGCTAATTTGAAATGATTATTTCGAAATTTGGGCATGTTTAATCGTAAAGGTGTAGAATTGTAGCCTAAGGTGTGATTTTAGGTGTTTACTCTTTTGTAAAATTTCAGATAAAGAACATTGAAGTTTATACGATAAACTTGCTGAAACTTAGCTAAGGAGACTAATTGGATTTTGTAGTAGTATCCTAAGCCTTCAAGAAATAATATATTTGAAAAGTTTTTGTGTGATGGTTGGAACATTAAGCATTGATGGGTCATCGATTTAATTCTTATCAATTGGATTATATGCATGCATTTGGCTATTATTAGCAGAAGTACATAATCCTATTCAAGCTAAGAAAACTAAATGAAGTATACTTTTAGTACATTTTTAGAGTATTTTATATGACGGTAAATATATGAACATTAAACAACGATAATGTTTTATATAATTAAAAATATTACGAAAAAGCTCGACCAATTGGCCCGTGCATCGCACGAGCATTAAATCTAGTATATACTTAAAAGAGGAACTTTTTGAACGATTTCATTGGCTACAGCTTTTGTAACTTTTCGAGCAATTTTATTTGTTACAACTTTTGTAAAATACTTAATTTTTTTATTAATTGTGTTAAGATAAGATTTATAAATTTTTTAAACTACTAATTAATTTTTCTATTAATTGTATTTAAAAACTACTATCTGAGATAAAAATTGATGCAATTTTATTATAGTTGTACTAAACGTGAATAGCACCTCAGGGAAAGTTTCGATTAAAAACAACTACATGCATACACACTAATACATAGTTACCTACAAGTTACGAATCCTCTTTCTATAAAAGCTGGAGCATTTAGAGAAATGCTATTGGCTCCTTATTTTCAGGGATCTAATTTTTTTTTTTGCTTGCTGATGTACCCCACGTCCACTATCTGATTTAATTACTCTCTTTGATTTCAGCCAATTATTTTGATTCCTAATTTACACAATTCAAAAGTAGGAACTCTTAAAATAATTACAAATATTATAAATTTATAAATTACAAAAATGAACAAATTATCACATTTCTAAATTTAAATTCTAAAAATACGGGAACTCCTCTTTCTAAACTTTTACTGTAAACAAAACATTAAAAATAATTTTAAACTATAGCCTAAATACCAAAAATATAAAAGTAAACAGAAACAGAAAAGCCCAAAAAAATCATGGAAACAAACGATGTGAAAAAAATTTTAAAAACTATTTGTGCGGGAAAATAATGATCATATCATCAATTAAAACTAAAATCGATGAGAGTAAAAGTACTATACAAACAAAAAAACGAAAATATCATTTGATTAAAAAAAAAGGAATGAATATTAAATTTTAATTCATGGTAAAAATTAAAAAACTAAGAATAAATGCTATTAAATTTTATGGTATCCCTATATAGCTCTAAAGCCAGGCGGACAGATAGGAAGACCGTGAAATTTATTAGTGACACGAAGTTACTGTAAAACAATCTACTATAAAAAACTGTGTTGGATTTTGAAAATTTTAATAGAATTAATAAGACGAGGGAGGAGTAGATTTGATGAGGGAAGAGTAGATTAGATGAGGGAGAGAGAAAGGGAAGCGGCGGAAGATTAGTTGAGAGGCTCAAATGATGTATTAGGTCCAATAGGATGATTGGGAATATATAATATAACTCATAAATGATTAAACCGACCCAAGTGATATATAGGTTCTCTTAATAAGTATAAGCATCACGCGTTTTACTAGGCTCGGGCTGATTTGTGATATTTTTGTTTGATTTGGTTGGTATTTGGGATGATGCTAGACTGTCAAATTTTGACCTTATCTATAAACTCGACGCGGCCCATTTTTTCAGGGTCAAGACCCGAAAATTTCGACCCGACGACCCATTTGACCCGAACCCGAAATGACCCGTTATTTTAAGGTTGAGACCCGATCCGAACGGGTCGACCCGTTGGATCAAAGGTAAATCAAGAATTTTATTAAAATATAAATATTTATATATTATATTTGAAAATATAGTTAAAAAAATTATTTCTTTATTACTTAAAAATACAAACATAATTAAAAATTTAATTTTATATAACTTTTATAATATTTAATAATAAAATAATTATTAAAAGCTTTATTTTAATAATTATGTTAATGACTCATTATAATTAATGTAAACATTGAATATGATTAAATATTGATTTTAAATATGTTTTACATTTTTTAAAAAAAATATTTTTTTGAACAAAAAAATCCTTAAAAAGGGCGTTAGAAATTATTTCTTGACCCGTATTCTGACTCTAACCCGACCCGTATTCGACCCGACCCGGCCCGCCCGACCCGTTTGACAGGTCTAGATAATGCAACATTGGTATTTGGACTAATTTAGTTACGTGTTAGACCGTTTATGCGATATTTAATTGAACCTTTACTTTAGTTAATTTAATCTTTATAAACATAATTATAGAAAGGTTTTTTTTTTTTGCAAGAAAGGCACATCCTCCATATATTCATCCACTTGGGGAACAAAGAAGGAATAGTATCTTACAAAGAGTGACCTCTAACTAGCATAATTTAGACTTCCCAAGATATCATCACTATGGATCTCATACTTATACAACATCCTAACACTGACAACATATTGAATATGTCTTAGCAAGACACCAACAACCATTTCCTTATCTCGAAAAATTCTGGAGTTTCTTTCCAACCAAATGGAGTAGACAGCAGCAGTCAGGCAACAACGGAAAATCCTCATTTTCCAATGTTTCTGAGTCTTTCTCTGAGTACTCCACCTAAGTTTCTGCCACAAGTTGACAGTACGCCCTGGAGCCTTTATCCAATTCATCAAACCCTTCCAAATGCTGGCAGAGTACGAGCATTTAAAGAATAAGTGTCTATGAGTCTCATTAGCATTCTTGCATAGGATACACCAGTTGACTAAGTGAATCCCTCGAGTACCAAGGGAGTCCACAATAGGGAGCTTGAACTGTGCAGCAAGCGAGCTAATGAAGCTATGTTTAGGAATAGCAGTAGAGTTCCAAATAACCCTACTCCATTTGACCCGAGGATACCTCATTCTCAAAATGTCATACATTTTTGCCACCTGATAAGTATCACCTTGAGCACAGCTATGAAGCAAAGCTTGAGCCTCAACAATACCCCCAGTAGTTTGAACTAGAAGATCCCTTACATGTAAGAGCCCCTTCCAGCTTTCAGAATGGCGAGGTTTGGAAACAGTGGTCCAGATGTTATCATCCTTAACATGGTATTGTGTATTCCATTGAACCCAAACAGAGTCAACATTCTCAGTCATTCTCCAAAGCCACTTCCCCACGTTAGCTTTATTCCAGGAAAGAATCTCCTTGATATTAAACCCTCCCTCATCACAAGGGCAACAGCAAGAAGACCAACTTTTCATATAGAGCTTATGAGAAGTATCCTGGACATTCCATAAATAGTCTCGACAACATTGATTTAAGATTTTCAGGATAGTCTTAGGCAAGAGCATTGTAACGCCCCGTAAATTTCGGACCGTTAATATATTTCGAAAATAATTAATTAATCAAGTAAAATTTGACATTAGTGTATTTAAAGTAAAAATAATTCAAAGAAATATAATTTTATTATATTTTGAAGAAAAGTATTTATTTTGATAGTTTTGAAATGTTTAAAAATAGTTTAAACCGTGTAAAACTTTTATTTCGAAATAAGGGCGTATCGGGGGGAAAATGACAATTCGTTTGAACGTTGGGTAAACGAATTTGGAAATGGGTCGTATGAATACTCAATTTTATTGTAATCTCGTGTTTAAAGACTTTGGTCTTGACGGAATTTGCATTTGACTTATGGATTTAATTATTATTGAAAAAAGTCAAACCCGAAACTAAAAAAATCCCGACTAAAAATCCCGCACTTCCTTTTTCCTCCTTTCCTTCCTCCCTCACGCGGCATCCCCTTCCCCTTTACTCTTTTTTCTGATTTTTCTTTAGTCCTTCATCATCTTCAACCTTATCATACTCCAAACACCATTTTCACAAAATTTCAAGTCAAGTTTTTGGCCATAAATTCTTCGTTTCTTATCGGTTTTTCACGAAATTTACCTTTCCGGAATCCCCTCGTCGAGATCTACAACTGGGTACAATTTAATTTTAGTTTTCTTGAAGTTGTTTTAAGACCAAAATTCGGTAATTTCGGTTTTTATGCTTAATTAGTGTGTTTTTATTGTTTATTTAGGTGAAGGATTGGAAGACGAGTTCGGGGACTCGTATATTATCGAAGATAGCGGATAGTTGCTAGTTAGGGTTTGGGTTTGAGGTGCTAATTGCTCTTTTTTCTAGCTTAAGGTAACATATTTCGAGTTACTCGACGAAAGATCGTCACATGTTTTTGATTTTTGTATATTTGGTGAATTTTTGTTTGAGAATTAGTTTTTACATGTTTAGAATGGTTGCATGCATGTCAATTGTTAGCTTAAATTATGCCTTTTGTTAGTTTAAATTATCAAAGTTGAATTGGGGACGATTAATTAATTTTCAGACGGTCTTATACTGAGCAAAAATGAAAAAAATAAGAGGGGTAAGGGTGGGGCAGCAGGCCGGCAGGCCCGTGGCAGGCCCACGGCTGGCCCGGGTCGGTCCGTTGCTTGTTTCGCGGTTTTCCATGTTTTGTCCGTCATTTTAGGTTCATTAAGGATGTAATTAGAATAAGTACACATGGTTAAACTTGTGAAGTGAATCATAATAATAACTAAAAGTTATGTTAATGGTAGAAAAATTATGTTATATTGATAATTTTCACATGTTAGTTTAGTTTGGTCAGTTTAGGACTCATATGTTAGAATAATTGATAATTGAATTCTTTATCATCTTGTTTACATGTTTTACTACATGTACATTAATTTTGACGATTCGTGGCTGGGAGGACTCGAAGTTACTCCCCACTGAATTGTGGCTTTCGTGTTTGTATAAAATGCGATTGACAGGTTGTTGATGCTTGTTGGGGTCACAGACGAGCTAGTGAGCAAGGAACCTTGGACCTAGTTTTTGGCTATTCTTATAGTAACCCTTTTATCTTTTGGTTTGTATATTATTTGAAGGGACATATGTCTCTCTTTTTCTATTTTGGGTTTGTATCTTTCCACTTTCTATTTAGCTATGGCATGTAAAGTAGTTCATCAGCTTTTGCAGGGTTTTGGCACCCGCTTCTGGGAATGTTGGACTTCTTGAGTTGGATTGGTTGTGAATGGTTTAGTTAGAAAAACCTTTTGAAATTGCAGATTTTTGACTAGTTGAACCATTTACAAACATATCCTACCAGTTTTTCTGTAGAATTACATAATTATTTTAAGGTTAGATTTAAGGGTGTCACAGTTGGTATCAGAGCCTATTGCTCCCGACGCACGTTTGTGCACCCCACTTAAAATCATTTGACCTTTAAATAATAAACTTGAGAGATGGGTAGGATGGGTAGATTTAGGATTTTATGTGGTAGTCTGTTTGTGATTGCTAATTGTTAGGTACTAATTGATTTTCTCTTTTGTATGATGGCTCTCCAATAGATGTAGATAATGCAATCTTACCTTAGTCTTCCAATCTCGTTGTTTATTCGTCTTTCAAATTCCTCTTCTCTCGCCTTGGTAACTACCTTTCAATTCTTTCTCCCGATTCATTTTAAGTTCGTTTTCTTCTTATAATAAAGTCCATGTGGACACCTTCCTTTTATTCCGCAGGATAGTTCCCTTGTTCAAGGGAACCCGGTTTCGAGAGAATGTATCATTGGAGGGCATGAAGGAGTTGAGAAATTGATTGTTTAAGGTTTGAGTTGTATAGGAGAATATAACTTGGGATCCTTTGGTTAATCTTGTTAGTGTGCTTAATGTGAGAGTTTAGGGAGTTGAGAAATACCTTGGGATTTATGTCTTTTGAGAGCTTGTTTGTTATAAGTGATTGAGCGTGGGTACTACCTTAGCACATAAATTGAGATGAACCTAAGTGACTTCATTTGAGAGTCTCGATGTTTCTTATGGAGAATTAAAGGAATGATAGTTAGCCCCAAACTTGGTAGGCCATGAAAGGAATACATTAGGACATGGACGTTGCTTAATGGATTGGTATCATACTTTGGAAATAGTTAGTTTGTTAAACCTTTTGAGTTGACCAAATCTATTATAGAGTAGCCTTTATTGACCTTATTAATCATATCTGAATTTGGGAATTTTGGTGGAAAGTTGTTCGATGTAGTTCGTGAGTTCAAAGATGCGATTCTAATTTATGGTATCGGAGACTAGAAGTACAAAGTGGTGAGATGATAGTGTAAACAAGCCATGGTACTTGGGGATGACATAGCAAGTGAAGTTCGATGACGAGAATTGTAAAGGAGATACCTTGGGACTTGAATAGTAACAAATGAATTTGTGTGGTGAATTGATTTTGGCTCTTAGAACCAATTGAGTCGAGGAATACCTACCATTGTGGAGTCCTTGTTAGTCCTATAATTTGGTAGATTTTTGGGGCTTTGTTGAGTACCTTAGTGAGGTAACCTTATCATATCGATCATAACCTTGGATGAGTGTTTGGTAAGCGGTAACCCTTTCTTTGTGCCGCTTCTATTCTCCTTTCCTTCTCTTTAGCATTTGTTGAACCCTGTTTTTATGCCGAAGTTTACGTATCTTCTTCTTGCCCGAAATATCTTCTTAACTCGAGTACCTCTTCTTTCTGTCAACCGTTATTTTTACGGTCCGACTCCTTAGTTTCCTAACTTGTCATACTCATGTATCCTTCGAAAATTTTTTTTTTTTACCGTTCCTCTATTCCGTTATAACTCCTTATCTACTTAGTATAGTTGGTACCTTGTTGACCATGTTTACAGAGTTAGTGGGATGTGATTTGAGGATTTTTGTATTTTGATTTTTGTCGGGAATTAGTGTAGGAGTTTGTGTCTGTATTTGACCATGTGATATGAGAGCTAGATTTTTGATGGAATTCTTATGATGGCAATGTTGTAGTCTCCTTGTGAGTTAAGGTTCGCGTGTTTTGGTGGTATAAGACCCACTTTGGTTTCAATTTGATGATGAGACTAATGGGATTAGTTTACCTGGGTGGAGTATTTCTATGGTTATTTTGGAATTGTTTTGGGCATTGTCGTTCGGGGATTGTCGTTTGTCATTTGATCCTTTCTTTACGGAATTGGGGATTGATAGTTAAGTCTGTGGATTGTTATTGTAAATTTGGACCTTATATTTAATCCTTTGAGGAATCTTCCTATTGGAATTGGAATATTGTTGGGAAGTAGGATAGTGAACCTTGAGTAAACCGATCAGATGATTTGTGTGATGAAACCATTTATCTTATAGTTAGTGCTAATTATGGATTGGATAGTGCAACTTGTTGCTTGTAGGTTGGTTTCAAGCATGAATGAGTTTTGGGAATATTGAATCTTGGTAAGGGTATAATATTGTTACTAGTGTCGACTTTGGATTTTGATTTTGTTCGGTGGAGGATGTTGGTGGAAACATTTTGATTGGGAAATGGTTAAGTTAATTGTTGGGGATAGGATTGTCTCAAGGATTAACTTATGCGTCGACTTGTCGATGAGTGGTTCAGATGGCTCTTTGGATTGTGTGGCCTCTGGTTGTTGCCTGTTGATGTTCGGAGGACCTAGTAGGATGACTCTGTGGTTGGAAAATTGAGTGAACCTTTCTCGATGTACCGATCTTCCTAATTCCGATCTCCGACGATTGTCATTCTTGCTATTTTGGCTTGTTTCGTTGTGTTCACCTTTATGGAACTCATTTGACCTCTTGAGTAAAGCGTCTTGTTCGTTGACATTTTTATTGACTTCATCCAAAAATTCCACCTTTAAAAGTTCAATTCCTTCTTGTCTGTTGGGTGTGAGTTCCCTATCGCGACTTGCACTTCTCGTTCTCGAGTTGTTTTCCATCTTGCATAGATTCTATATAGTATGAGTAAACTTTTGGTTCATTTACTTGGAGTAAATTTACAAATTGACATTTTTCTATAACATTTGAAAATGATTTCTCACTCTCTTTCAACCCTAGTGTTCGATTGGATATCTAAGCTATTTCTCGTTTTGTGTAATGATTCCTTTTCTTACTCTTTTTCCGAGTTACTAAGCCGTATTTACCCGTAATTTAGTAAGATATTATTCTTACTATAGAACTTTAAACTGAAATTTTGAAAATACTTTTATGATTTTTTAATGGTTTTAACATTAGTGAATGTTGAATCTCGTTGTTGGTGACGTCCCAATAATGGGTTTTCTCATTTATTGGTGTAGAAATATTTTTATATCTTGATATGAATATGGATGTTCTTGTCTGATCAACAAGAGTATCACCGTTTCATTGAAAAGATACCTATATTTTCTTATAACTATAATTTCTCCTTCTAAGTTTCGAGGACGAAACTTTTTAAAAGGAGGGGTGATTGTAACGCCCCGTAAATTTCGGACCGTTAATATATTTCGAAAATAATTAATTAATCAAGTAAAATTTGACATTAGTGTATTTAAAGTAAAAATAATTCAAAGAAATATAATTTTATTATATTTTGAAGAAAAGTATTTATTTTGATAGTTTTGAAATGTTTAAAAATAGTTTAAACCGTGTAAAACTTTTATTTCGAAATAAGGGCGTATCGGGGGGAAAATGACAATTCGTTTGAACGTTGGGTAAACGAATTTGGAAATGGGTCGTATGAATACTCAATTTTATTGTAATCTCGTGTTTAAAGACTTTGGTCTTGACGGAATTTGCATTTGACTTACGGTTTAATTATTATTGAAATGTCAAACCCGACTCGTAAAAATCCCGACTAAAAATCCCGCACTTCCTTTTTCCTCCTTTCCTTCCTCCCTCACGCGGCATCCCCTTCCCCTTTACTCTTTTTTTCTGATTTTTCTTTAGTCCTTCATCATCTTCAACCTTATCATACTCCAAACACCATTTTCACAAAATTTCAAGCTGTTTTGGCCATAAATTCTTCGTTTCTTATCGGTTTTTCACGAAATTTACCTTTCCGGAATTCCCTCGTCGAGATCTACAACTGGGTACAATTTAATTTTAGTTTTCTTGAAGTTGTTTTAAGACCAAAATTCGGTAATTTCGGTTTTTATGCTTAATTAGTGTGTTTTTATTGTTTATTTAGGTGAAGGATTGGAAGACGAGTTCGGGGACTCGTATATTATCGAAGATAGCGGATAGTTGCTAGTTAGGGTTTGGGTTTGAGGTGCTAATTGCTCTTTTTTCTAGCTTAAGGTAACATATTTCGAGTTACTCGACGAAAGATCGTCACATGTTTTTGATTTTTGTATATTTGGTGAATTTTTGTTTGAGAATTAGTTTTTACATGTTTAGAATGGTTGCATGCATGTCAATTGTTAGCTTAAATTATGCCTTTTGTTAGTTTAAATTATCAAAGTTGAATTGGGGACGATTAATTAATTTTCAGACGGTCTTATACTGAGCAAAAATGAAAAAAATAAGAGGGGTAAGGGTGGGGCAGCAGGTCGGCAGGCCCGTGGCAGGCCCACGGCTAGCCCACGGCTGGCCCGGGTCGGTCCGTTGCTTGTTTCGCGGTTTTCCATGTTTTGTCCGTCATTTTAGGTTCATTAAGGATGTAATTAGAATAAGTACACATGGTTAAACTTGTGAAGTGAATCATAATAATAACTAAAAGTTATGTTAATGGTAGAAAAATTATGTTATATTGATAATTATCACATGTTAGGATAGTTTACAAAATGAATTTTATAGTGATAATTGTAATGCTTTGTTGATTGTGCCGAAAACTGAGCCTTAGTCCCTTTGACTGATGCGATGTCAGTTAATTGAGTGATTGGTCAGCCGCAATTTGACCCGTACCTGTCGCAGGGCTGGGGTTGCGGGTAAAAATTCGGTTGGATGAAATTTTGAATGAGTTAGATAGTCGGCCTTTTTCTTGTTTTAGGCCATTCATTATATTTTTATCTCACATGTGTAATTAGTTGATTTAAGTAGCTTTTTATATTGTAAAAACGGCCCTAGATTCCCCGAAGCCTTTAATTTGGTTAATATTGTTAGAATTGGAAATTTGTATTGAGGATTCTGTTGGTTTATCTGCTGATTAGACATTTATATAGTCTTTCACATGATAGAATATTAGAATTTATGTTTGTAAGTAGGACTTATTGCCCTCTTATGGTTAAGTGGGTGTCTTAATTGACTTGTGTGGTGAGTCGTGTGTGGTGTGGGCTAAAGTATTCAAGTCAACTAGGCGGGACTAGGTCCTAGGTGAGTATTTCGGCCTTCATCATAGATAGGTCTTTATAGTCTTTGACGAGTATATGTTCACTGCTTAATAGCCTTTGTGTTCCTGACTAGTGGATGTTTATCCAAGTTGGGGCATGACCTCAGTTACTTATTTTGATAGTAAGTGGTCAGCTTAAGTACTAGCCAACCCTTCGGTGGTGTCCTTAGGGTACTCACTTCACTTTGTTTTAAAAAAAGTTGTGGGTCTTGGGTGCGGTGGTGTGTATCCGCATGTCTAGGTCTGCAGATTTTTAGGCTAGGGTTGTGTTGTCTCTTGGCCATGTTTTATTAATATTAACCGCCGAGAGCAAGATACCGGTTCGATTACCTTCCCTACCTCGTGGTATAGACTCGAGTTACAAAGTGACTATTGACGGTGCTAAGAACTTATGCCTGTCTTTGATATATTGCCCTTTCTTGTTTGATGATTCTATGAATCATAGAAGGTGAGATGCAAGCCGGCTATGGTTGATAGAGTTTGGATTACAATTTGTTAAATGTTTCACATGTTAGTTTAGTTTGGTCAGTTTAGGACTCATATGTTAGAATAATTGATAATTGAATTCTTTATCATCTTGTTTACATGTTTTACTACATTTACATTAATTTTGACGATTCGTGGCTGGGAGGACTCGAAGTTACTCCCCACTGAATTGTGGCTTTCGTGTTTGTATAAAATGCGATTGACAGGTTGTTGATGCTTGTTGGGGTCACAGACGAGCTAGTGAGCAAGGAACCTTGGACCTAGTTTTTGGCTATTCTTATAGTAACCCTTTTATCTTTTGGTTTGTATATTATTTGAAGGGACATATGTCTCCCTTTTTCTATTTTGGGTTTGTATCTTTCCACTTTCTATTTAGCTATGGCATGTAAAGTAGTTCATCAGCTTTTGCAGGGTTTTGGCACCCGCTTCTGGGAATGTTGGACTTCTTGAGTTGGATTGGTTGTGAATGGTTTAGTTAGAAAAACCTTTTGAAATTGCAGGTTTTTGACTAGTTGAACCATTTACAAACATATCCTACCAGTTTTTCTGTAGAATTACATAATTATTTTAAGGTTAGATTTAAGGGTGTCACAAGCATGATGGAAGTCCAGTAGTTCTCTAGCCCAAAGAAAATAGAGTTCAAAAGTTGAAGCCTACCAGCATAGGAAAGGAGTTTTGTAGTCCAGTGGTGTATAGCATCTTTCACTTTGCACAAAAGCTCATCATACATACCAGGACTGAGCTTACCATCATGCAAGGGTAAACCCAGGTACTTAAATGGCAAAGAACCCTCTATGTATCCAGTCTGAGCCATTATTTCCTTCTTAACAGCAGCTGTCACCCCACCAAAGTAGATATTAGTCTTATCAGCATTAGCTCCAGACACTTTACCAAATGCTTCCAAGGTGAGTGCAACAGCCATGGCAGAAGGGACATCACCACGAACAAAAACCATGAGGTCATCAGCAAATATGAGATGAGTAAGAGACAACCTAGCACACTTAGGATGAAAGGACACCTGAGGCTTGTTACACAAGTTCCTGAGGCTTCTAGATAGGATTTCCATACCAAGCACAAAAAGATATGGAGAAAGTGGATCCCCCTGTCTAAGTCCAGTCTGTCCTTGAAAAAATCCTGCATTGCTCCCGTTAATCCTCAGAGTAAACCAGGTAGTGCTAATACATCCCATAATCCAATTAGTAAACTGCTCAGGAAAATTGAGGCAAAGAAGCATGCTCCTTATGAAGGTCCACTGGACAGAGTCAAAGGCTTTCTTGATGTCCACCTTAATCAAACTCCTAGGTGAACAGTTTTTATTACTATATCATTTGATCAAGGCCTGTGACACCATAATATTTTCATGAATGTATCTCCCATGGACAAAAGCAGCTTGCTCCTGGCCAACCAAATGCTTCAAGAAAGGTTTCATTCTGTTGACCAGGATCTTATAATTATAGAAAGGTTAACCATACAACACTAACGTGATATTATACTATGTATATATTTATAAATTAAGTTCATTATTGAATAAGCAACAAAGAAATCTTATTAGAAAGAAATCACGAGTATTTGTTCAATATATATTCATTGTAACAAAACTCTTGAATATCTATTTACTTTTTTTTTTTGGAAGGATTGAATACCTAATTACTTAGTATAGCAATTGAACAATTATTCATGTCTATATGTACAATTTGAAAACATGAAAATTATATGTTGCATAGTTATACGATGTATCGTTCAAATACTAAAAATTAATATTACACCTAAGTATAAAAGGATCAGCAAACAAATATTGAATAACATAATAGAAAAGGTAACCCGTGCATTTTGTGCACGGGCATAAAACTAGTACAATATAAAATTCAACAAAAAGAAACTCAACCGAGGTAGAATGCTTGAATGCTGAGAATATAAACGTAGTTTGAACACGTTAGTTTGCGTGATTTTAGTTTACAGCAAATAACTTCGTCCCTTTCTATACACTCCGTAACTTTTCCCCTTTCTATATACTCCGTAGAATGCAATTTACTGTTAACCTTACATAATTTAGAGGATTAATTTCTATTGTTATTCAATTTAATACGTATTTTCTCCTTCTTGATTCTTTTAGGCCCTGTTCTTTTGAACTTAAGTTCAGTTCTAATAAGTTCAGTTCAGTTCAGTTCAGATCAGTTCAGTTCAGTTCAGTTCAGTTCAGCTCAGAGTAGTTTATTTCAACATTAATGTTATTATTCTTATTTTTATATTCTTATTGTTATCATTATTCTTATATTAATTTACTAGTTGGAAAGCCCGTGCGATGCACGGGGCTTCTATTAGGATTATCTGTAAAAATATATTCTTAATAACGGAGACAGACCTTTATGAGTCTTGTAATTATTTTAACCTACAACAACTACGTAAAACTGAATGATGTTACGTAAAACAATAATTATCATAATTATATATAGTGTGTTCAAAGAAAATGTTAGATCTCTTAAACATAATTTTACCTTTATTATATATATTTACAATTATGTGTATTTGCTCCTTATAAACTTCTCGCAACATCAAATCCAAACTAAATTCCAATAGAATTATTAGTTTCTAAACAACAATAAAAAAATATTTGTAATTCTATTGCATGCACGGGGGCAGCATCATTTATTAGTTTTATGACATCATTTAAAATCGTTGAATTACCAAGTTAGTATTTTTTTGGCAACGCTGAAACGTTGGTTTACGTTACCATGATCCGGTAATAGAAAACTATAAAATTTAACAAAAAGTCAAACTATGCTGAAAATGAGAGCAAACAAAATTTCGAGAGTTGATTTAGATGAGGAGTGACTAATCATCCGTTCCCCTTACAAAAATGCAACAAAAATATTGGCATTTGGTATTGACTATATCAGTTATAACATTCACAGATATAATTGGATTGTAGAGTTATTATTCTTATAATCTCGCGCGTCATCGAACTTTAACAGAAATAGTATTTGACTATTTACAATTAAGACTACTTGTTCTTAAAAGTTTCATGCAAAATATATAATACGACACATAATTTGATAAATTTGTGAAAACTTCTTTGCAACTAATGTCCTTCGTTTGGCCTTGATACATTTGGTCTCTATCACGATGAGGACCTTAATGCCTTGGATGACGTTGTTCTTGACGCTTCTACGTAAAGGCGGTCATTACTAAAAACTAGTTTCAGCACATAAATTCCAACATGATTAAATGATTGTCTCTGAATCTTGTTTACTGTCTAGCGTAGCATAGCCTCAATGTATATTGTCTCCGGAACGAAAGGAATCTTTATATCCGAGGAAGTCATTCCTATGCTCGGTTCAATACCTTTTGTTTTTTTGGAACCCGTAATTATCTTCCTTTCTATTTCGAATTTCCCAAGGCGTTTGATAATAAGACGATGTCTCTTTAGATAATCCTCTTACGGAGTTGATGTTCCTCAACAACATAACCGACATACCACACTTGGTAGAATATACCATTATGAGTTATGTTAAAAAATTCATCATGTATACTCCCTTCCCTTCTTAATAAACATTTTTCCCATTGCTTTTCAAGAGTCAAACGTCGTTTATAACTTTGACCATTAATATGTCAAAAATCGTGGTCAAACTAATGTATTGACGACTCTGGAAAAGCAATACGTAGGATCATTGCGAAGAGGATGACGTACATTTAGTGTGAAATTCCAAAAAAACAATGAATTTTGCTCCCAATGTCTAATGGGACTAAAATACTCTACCAAGTCTCGAATAATAGGAAAAAAAAAGCGACTCCTAAAAGCAAAGACGTCATACAGGCAAAGGGACATGACGAATGTAGGCTTTCTCATACCCATATTAATTAGAAAAGTTACATGCCCTTAGTTGTCACAAGTGAAAAATTTCAAAATCATAGATCAACTTGTTTAAAATAGTTCGTGCCATATAAATGTTATATTCTCGCTTATTCTATAGTTTTCAAATATTATTTCTGATATTTTATTTACCCATGTCTACCTAACACCCATGGTTGGCATGATTTAAAATTCAATTTGAGTCTGAAACTTTATTTATATTCGTTGCATCCAAGACAAAAGAGATATAATTGGACAATTGTGATAGATTTTTCTTTTGATCAAATTTGTTTTTTCTTATTGTACAGTTTACAATTTTCTTATATGGAACGCTATTTATTTTGAACCAATTTATTCTATTTCTCATGATTATGATATATACGTACTTTGTGTTATAATGTCTCCTTGCTAATGGAACATGAAATTAACTCCTAACAATAGGTTCAAAAGTAAGTAAACATTGGCCAAAAAAATTATCAAAAAGAAATTAATTTGATATTAAGAAGGTCAAGAGATCATAAAATATCATATTTTGGCTCTGTTTCGAAAAAAAATTAGCTTAAATTTATCTGACCAAAATTTCATTTATCTTTTTTGTTGTAATTATTTGGTGGATAAATTATTTACAAAAATAAGCGAAGCATGTGAGAAATAAGCTACCTGTTTTTTTTTTTTAATACTTCAATTTATAATATTAAATATGGAGTACTTAACTATGTCCTTTTATACCATATTATAAAAAAAAAAAAAAAAAAAGCTATCTTTCGGTTAGTTTTAAAAACAGATTTTATTTAATCGGTTAATTGATCGGTTCTGAATTTTCAGTTATCTTTTAAGCTCGTTTTTTAGGTTTCAGTTAATTTTTATAACGAAATATGAGATATAGTATATGAATAATGTGTATTGACATTAATATATCATATAATTAGTTACATAGTATATTTTGAGTGTATAGAACCTACTATTTCGTAATGGTTAGATTACTTGGATATATGCTGGTAGTATATATGAATTTGTTTAGTAGATGAAATTAAGTGATACTACTAATGCGTGAGTCTAAAACCGATCATCAATTCATCATATGAATAACACTATGAGTTGTTCCATTGTTACACAAAAGCTTTGAGTTGTTTAAACCACCAAATTCTACTTCAGTTTTTCTCGGTTTCATTCCACCATGATCTCCACATTCTTATAGAAAGTAAATTAGTTAAACAAAAATAGTGACATATATAGATTAGTGAAATGTTTTATGTATTGATAACTTGAATGTATATGGAGGCATTTATGTTTATGATTTCTATACACACTCAAATGATTATTTAGTGATTACATTTTGATGAAATCGTAATTTATACTTCATGTAATTATGTAAGATTACACTACATCATCTTAGCATAATAATTTAATAAATAAATTCATCTTTTATCCACCAGCTTCTTGAATTTTGATGCGAGAATACAAACTAAAAATGTATGAGACCATATGTGGGGGGAAAATAAATGCGATAACTTGAACTATTATGAATTTCTATTATCTATTTGATCATTTTAATCTACTTATATTAGGAAAATTTTATTAAAATATATTTGATCTACGAATTATATTAGGATAATTTTATTAAAATTTGCTTAAATACAAAGAAATCTACTTTGATTAGGATAATTATTTATTTAACTTTTTTCGAAATCTACTCTTGTTAGGATTTCTAAAAAAGTTGGACTCTCTAATATCGCTCGAAAAGTTTATGCTTTATATATATGTATTGATTTACTATTGTTATTATTTTATGAAAATTTATTTTTAATATTTATTATATTACTATTTATATTTATCATATTTATTTATTATTATATTATTATGATTAATGGCAATATTAGGGTATTAATATTTATTATTATTATTATTATTATTATTATTATTATTATTATTATTATTATTATTATTACTATTACTATTATTATTATTATTACTATTATTATTATTATATTGTTATATTATATTTATTATTTTATTAATATATTCATTTTTATTAATATTATTAATAACATATTTATTATTATTATTATTATTATATATATATTAATTATTATATTACATCTATATTATTATTATTATTATATATATTAATTATTATTATTTATAATATTTATATTATACTTATCATATTTGTTTTTTAGTTATTATTATTAGTATATTATATTATTTAATATATTATAATATTATTAATAATATTATTTATATTACTAATATATTATTATTCTATTTATTATTCTATTACTATTTTATTTTTTATATTACTTATTAGATTATTATTATATTTTATTGATATTTTATTAATAATAATAATAATGAATAATATTATTATAACATTTATTATTATTATTATTATATTATTATTATTATTATTATTATTATTATCTTTTTATTTCTATTTCAGTTCAGTTCAGTTCAGAAAATTTCAGTCCAAAAGAACAGGGCATTAGTCTGTTATCATTTAGCTTTACAAATAACGTTTCTTGGTTCTCGTTAAATTTAGTTTGTAGTCTAATAGTTCGTTTTTATTATTCTAACACGTGACCTATTGTCACTATACCTCAATCTTAATCATTAGGCTAAGAATTTTTCAATGTAATTCGTTTTTAGTGAAATTTGTGTGGTATTATTTGAACGTTACTAATTCGTTATACGTAGACTATTTTTGCAATAATCGAAAGAGGAACACTAAAGTCACGATGGTCCATCATATAAGCACAAAAAGTCCATATTAGCATAAAATATGGAGTAAATCATAGTCATTTTCAAGGATGTCGAATTCCCAAATAAGGATGCATTTTAAGTATCTAACGAGGTGAATGTCAAATTGCTATGTACGTGCATTTTGTGGTGCATTAATCAAATGACTTGGTGTTGGGAAAAAAAATACAAGTAGCCTTAGGTTATTTAAATAAAGGGTTTTTCCCATTTGTGCCCCCGTGGTTTTCACTTTTCTCAACTGTACCCCTGCGTATGGCATCTTATCAACTGTGCCCTTAAACTTAATTAGTTGTTCCCGTCTGTAACCAATCTTCATTAAACCATCTGTTTTAGACGTTAAATGCCAACATGGCAGCATGCCTTGTGCCAACATGGCTTTCCTTTTGTTTTTATTCTTTTTTTCCCCAAAAACTTTTCCCCCAAATTTGTGCAAGAAAGTCAAAGCTTGCCTTTTACTTTACCAAAATCACATCCTGCCTTTTCAATTAACAATGGCAATTCTCAATCAAATGACCAAACTCCATCTTAAACCATCAATATACCCAATTTCTCATCTTACTTCGTTCTCTCCTAAATTCCATAGCCAATTCAAGCTCTCAAATCAACAATTCATGGCTGCCAATACCGAACTCGGCACCGAAACCCGAGTCCAACAGCAGCTCCACCACCATTTATACACATCTCATCACCTACCTACATCACCAACATCCCGTCTCCGCCTCACCTCTGACCCGCCACCAGCAGAGCAGCAACCACGACCTGCTCCTCCGTCTGTATTGCCCAAAAGTTGCCCAGAAGTTCACCAATTGAGTCACCATCTCAGCGCGAAACCCGATCCCGAATCAAGAAGAGCTCGAGCCGCCTTTAAACTTTCCCCACCATAACTTCCCTCCATTACTTCCCCTATATAATCCACTCATCCCTCAATCTTATTTCATTAATCCTCCAATGTTCTTCACCCTCCTTTATTTTTCTCTTATTTTCCTTTAATTATCCATCTTAACATTATGGAATGACTCAATTTAAGGGTTTTGTTGAAAGGGTTTGAATGAGAAGTGTACAAATGATGCTTTGTGTTGTTTATTTGATGAGGTGAGGGAGTATATAGAGTTGGCAGCCATGTTGGCATAAGATGCCAAGTCAATGCCAAAGAAGCATCCTTGTTGGCATAAATGGCATGCCAAGGTGGCACTTAACAGCCAAAACCGTCTGTTTAGCCAAGTTTAATCACGGATGGGAGTCACTTATTAAGTTTAAGGGCACAGTTGATAAGACCCCATACGCAGGGGTACAGTTGGGAAAAGTGAAAACCACGGGGGTACAAATGGGAAAAACCCTTAAATAAAATTAGTAAGTTTGCTTAAGATGGATCAAATACTATTATGGTGCTGTTTGACCTTGTTTATGTGAAATAACTTTTACTTTGTAGAATGAGTTTTTTCATAAACTACTTTTTGAAAAAGTTGTGGTTGGTTGGCCTAACTTTTGTAAAAGTAGTTTCTTAACAAATTAATGTGTTTGGCCTACTACTGCTTTTTAGTTTTTTTTTTCCATAATCCTAAGAGTTTTTGGGAGAAGTAGAAGCAGAAGCATCAATTTGGTGCTTCTGTTTCTAGTAACTTTTTATTAACTTCTGACTTTTCAAAAATAGTTTTTTATCTCCTTAAAATATAGTGTTTGACCCTACTTCTACTTTTACAATTAGAAAAGCACTTAGAAAATTTGGCCAAACACCCCCTATATGTTGTTAACAAACAATGAATTAAAATAGTCGCTTTACAAATAATGATGGAGAGGGTCAAAGGGATCAGCGAGACGACAATCCCCTAAGCTGTACACCTAAGAAAGTGTAATTGTGAATTACCAAAAATACAGGCAAATAGTATAGTCGTCCCCATAGAAGCTTCTTAAGGCAATTGTTTTGAAATGATCAGGGTAACAATAGACTCTAATTATAGATTTTCAGCCTTAATTATTTGCCTTGATTCTTTGTTTAATTGTTGGAGATATACCATTATTTTTCGGGTTTAAGTTTTAAGATAGTTTGAAGGTAAGAAGGTCACAATCATTTGTTTACTTTTGATTAAAATATCCTTCACAAAGTATAAAAAAAGTAAACAAATGATTGAGAAAGGGGGAGTAATTTATTATCGCCTCATTCACGATGAGTAACAACCACCGTGTTTATCTTTTTATTATGTTCTACACCGTTTTTTTGCATGAATAATTAGCAGCATTATCAATTTATACAATAATATTTTAGAATTAGATAAAAATTGATACAATTTTGTTAGATGTATCCTACACGTAAATTAATATCCCATGGAGAATATTACTTAGAGACAATTACAGGTAGGGTTGAGCAAAATCGGGTACCCGATCCGATTTTACAAACCGGTTCGGTCCCCGGTTTTAAAAAACCTTAAATTTTTTAAACCTCACCCGCATCTCTTTTAATCCGGGTAACCGGTTTTTCTGGAATTTTCAAACCGGATCTGAAAACCGGTTACCCGAACCGGTTTTCGAACCCGGTTTTTGGTTGAATGCTCTTGATTGGCACAATAACCATGCTGTCATTTTGAATATTTGAAGACCTTGGTTGTCAAATGTTAAAATTACTTCATAAAGAAGTCATACGTATTAAAGTTCAAAGAGTCATAGACATGTAAATGATGTTCAAAACTACAATTAAAGAGTCACAGACATCTAAAATTACTTCGTAAAGAATTTTTGGTTTTTTTAGAGATGATAGATAGGGGGTGAGAGACTAAAGGGCAGGAGATGAACGAGAGAAATAGGGTTTTGATGTTTTGGGCCTAAGTCTTGGCTTGGGTGTGTTTAATTCATAGATGAAATTATGTTTTTTCAGAAAAAAGTCAATCCGGTTTTCAAAGCGTCTCTACTTTGGTTTTATTTAGACCCGCACCCGCACCTCATTTGTGCTTAAAAATTCGGTTCGGGCCCTGCACCGGAAAAACCCGAATTTTTCGGTCTCCATTATTCGGGTTTCGGTTTAAAAATGCGGTTCGGAATTTTTTGCTCAGCCCTGATTACAGGAGTCCATATATACGATTTCAACAAACTAATACGTTAGAGATTATAGTAAGACACTAATACACACTCATGCATGTTAGTTTTTATAATTTTAGTTTACAAGGCTTTAGTTTCCTCTTTTTCTCCCAAAATACGTATTTTCTACTTTTTATCTCGACATAAGACATTACTCCGATATTACCCGGTCAACGGCCGGGCGTGAAATCTAGGGCTGAGCATCGGTTCAAGACTGAACCGGGCCGAACCGAAGACCGAAAATAAAATTTTTGTGAACCGAAGACCGGACCTAAAACTTTCGGTCTTGGACCGGACCAAATCCGAAATATTCGGTCCGGTTCGGTCTTAGACCGAAATGGACCTAGAACTAATTCTTTCACTATTTCGTGTATGATAATTACATTTAAGTTTCACTAAATTAAATGTCTATGAATAATTAGACGATTGTTTTTGAGAAAAAAATACTCAATATTAATTTATAATGTCTTGTGAAGATAAAATGGTAATTTAGTTTATAATATTATAATGATAGTCTTTAGAAACATAAAATTCGGTCCATTTAGTCCGGACCTAAAATATCCGGGTTTGGTCCGGACCGGACCGAAGACCGAAAAAGCAAAAAATGATGACCGAGGACTGGACCTAAAAAATTCGGTCCGGGTTTGGTCCAGACCAAATGATCCGGTCCGGACCTAAACTTGCTCATCCCTAGTGAAATTTAGTAGTACATAACATTAGGATTAATTTTGACCAGGTTGATAAAATTTACTCTAAGTACCCTAAAGCACTTGATTAACTTTTGAAAAAATGATATCAATTATGTCTTAGCCTAGTGCTTAAGAATGAGATATAGTGGACAATAGGTCACGGAGTATAAGTTAAATCGAAGTTCATTCTAAAAAAATTACTCTAAAATAAATTACTCATACCAAGCTTACATATCTTAACTCGACTAAGTAGTTTTATTTTATTTATTTTTTCTAATGACCGCCTTATATATACTGCTATACATTTAAATATCTTATCATAAAATCGTTTTACATAAAAATTATCGATATTTTCGGGTCTAACCCAACATGATGGTGATTATCGACTCATCGTGCATCACACGGATATTCCGGGCTCCGTGGCTCGTATACTCGCGTCCTATCAGTCTAGAACTCAATCGTACCGTTACCTGTTTAGAAAATCGCGGAAAAATGGGAGCAACATCAATAACCATAACAATGGCGGGATACCAAAATCTTCAACATCTTTCTACTCATACACCTTCATTATTCCCATTTCCTAACAAACTTCCGTCATTTTCATTTTCTTCAATCTCTGTATCTTCTCCACGGTTAAGCAGACCGAGTTCACTCGGTCTCAAACTCGTTCCTAAAGCTTCAACTTCTTTCAATACCGCCGATACTATCGGCGAAATTATCGGCGATGTCTCCATTTTCAAGGCTACTGGTGAATCCGTCATGTTCAAGGATCTTTGGGATCAAAATGAGGTTTTTCTTTGCTTTTATTCATTTCAATTGTTAAACCGTAGCGAAATTTGCAAAGTGCGATTATTTGTGCGTGTTTTTTATTTGATGTTTTAACTTTTAATTGTACATGTTCTATGAACCCTAGTTTTGATTCAATTTTGTTTTTAGTTTATTCATGTGTTATTTCGTGTGGAATTAAATTGGATACAATGTACTAGGGTTTGTAGACAATTTACCATAAGGTTAAATAGATATCAAGGTCGTTAGTATGATTCATGATTAACCTAGTGATTGTATTGGACAAAATTAAGTAGAGTTGCGCATCGATTAGGATGATTTAGTTCAGTTCAGTTTAGCGCGATAGAATTTGTTCTATTCCAGGTCTGATGTCACTTTGCTCAATCCAACTACTTGACTACTTTCAAGTGGTTTGAATTCAATTGAGATGAAATTAGAGGATGATAAATTTTGAGGCGAGGAGGTCTTATCTAAAACATCGCTATTAAACAATTTGCAAGAAGAAAAGGGGAGAAACAAATAAATTCCCCAGCCTCTTCCCCCTTCCACCAGCAAAGAATTCCATCCACTACACGCTCACTGATCGTGCTGGCTGCCAAGCCGTCAACCATCTCATTCTATCGTCATTGCAGCCATCTTTTTAACCCTTCCCCTTAAGAGGTTTCGCCAATGACTTTCTTAGGGTGTCATTTGGTTAGGATATGGAGGCAAATCCTACTAAGTACTCTAGAAAAATGGTTTAGGGTACGATTTTCAGAAAATAGTAGAGTATTGGTGGAGCCGTGGAGGGGAGGGTGGTTATGATCGGGAAGGTGTGAGTTGTGGCCATCTGAGCCTGCCATTTGTGGTGGTGAATCTGCAATTGAGGGACTTTATAGTTAGGGGCGGAGGTAGTGGCAAGAGGGGTTTCAGGGAGTGAGTGAAGGTGGTTGTCATTGGTAAGGGCTGGGGGTGGGATCTCCAGTAGTGCAGCAACTTCTGGTGGTGTTGGACTGTCGGAGTGGTGATATGAGGCTGTGGGAGGTGAGGGCGCGTTTGATTAGGGATTTTGAAGGTGCTTTGAGGTTGTTGGGTAAGTGGACAAGTGGTTGTTGAAGGGAGTGTGGGTTGGGTCGTCAGTTTTAGGTGACGCTAGCGGTGGGGTGGGTGGTGAAGAGAGACCGAGAGAGAGAAAGGATGAAAACTGAAAAAAGAGGATTGGTTCCGTAAGGTGTATTAGGCTGATGGAGAATAGATAAGAATCATAAGATTGTTTCGTATAAAATCTTAAATGCGATCTTTAGAACTGCTCTTAGAAAAAAGATGCGTAAATCTAGCCTGCTCGACAATTTATTGAAATAAGGTTAGTCAAATTTTTGCTTAAGCTTGGCCTCGTGTTGAGTGTAATCCAATCGCTTGAGTCCGAGTTGAGCTCACTCCAACCAACCTATAAGCTTGAGCTCAATGAAGCTATATTTATTATTTTTCTTAATTATATTTGGTCTTCTACTCCCTACAACTTAGCCAATAAGCCTCAGTTTCCTTTCCATATAAAGAGAATCTTAAACAATATGGCCTATTGTTATTTGTAAGAATTAGATTTGAAAATGTTAAATAGAAAAGAAAATAATAAACTGAATTCTGCTTGAGAGCTCAAGCCTTTCTCTGAGCCAATCTGACCTCAATTTGTTAGGCTTGGGGAGATTTGAGCTTAGTTGAAAAAAGTGTGCCTGAGTTACCAGTCAGGCGCCAACCAAATTGCATCAGAGTGCCTGTGGCGCATGGAATACAAAAGGCGCATGAGGCACACGAGGCGCAACCTAGGCGCACTCGAGGCGCATTACTATGCAATTCCATTTTTTTCCATATTCTTTTTATTTTGCCCCCCCCCCCCCATCCTTATTTTTCACTTGTAAATACGTGTTAGCCCTCATTAAAACAAAAAGGGATTAGTCTCGCACAAAATTTGATTGTAAAATATGGATGTTCGTTTGAAAAATCAGCGCGCCTCGTGTCTAAAAGGCTTGCGCCTTCGCCTCGCGCCTCATTCCCTTGGGACCCAATCGCCTCACCGTGCCTCGCACCTTCTCAAACTAAGGATTTGAGTTTGAGCCCGAGCCGATGCTCCTATTTCCGAGCTAATCTTAAACCCATCAAAGCTCGAGTTCAAATTTGTTTGGTTACACTCCTATTATCGACAACTTTGGATAAGAAATGCTTCCCTCTCAATAACTACCCACAAATTTCAAATTGTCTAAAATATGCAGCAAGTATCACTTGTGTTTCGAGTTTGCATCTCCTAAAGCTGGTTTCTCACAAAGCATATTAACCTATGGAGTGGCAACTTTTGTTTAGCTATAAGATTTGAAATTCAACACTTGTTATGGCAGTTAGGACCAAAAAAAAAAAAACTGTCGCATCTTTTCTATCTCATAATTCTTAGTTTAATTTAATGCGTGGTCCCATTTTTTGATAAATGTATAACTGGCAGCTAGAAATATAGTGCAACTAGTGATTTCATACTGATTTGGAGGCCTAATTTAAAGGGTAGTATGCAAATCACATGATATGCTATCTGTTGACTTTAGTATCCATGAATCAGTTAACTACTGCTGAAATATTAATATCCAAATTTCTAAGGACCACTTGTGCATGCAAAGTGTTTGTTGAGAACTGATTTGTTTTCTCTTCAGGGAATTGCAGTAGTTGCACTCTTGAGGCACTTTGGATGCCCTTGCTGGTAACTTGTCCTTCAACTTTAAAATACATGGTCGGGATTTTAAATTACTGCTTGGCATAGTGGTATATTGATATCGGTTCTTTTGTTGTCCTGTGAAGCTGGGAGCTTGCATCTACTTTAAAAGAATCTATGGCCAAATTTGACTCTGCTAATGTTAAGCTTATTGCTGTTGGTGTGGGAAGTGCTAGTAAAGCTCGCATCCTTGCCGATCGGGTACCTTTTTTGCTCCTGGATTATTGACATCTAGTAGACTAGTACTTTTCCTGGCAGAACACCCCTGCTTTAGCACAAGTGTTGAAGTTGAACTGCATCTTAGATTAAATATGATCTTGAAGTATTAGTCAGTGGCATCGATATTAGTGCTGGTTAGATAGATTAACAGAAAAACCCAAACGAAGACAAGCGACATGTTCTTGTACTGTAGTACACCTAGTCTATTTATGGTAACAAACAGACCCATAAAAATTACTTCATCAAGATGTTAAGTTGTCAACAATGGAAGGATAAGATGGATCACGTATGGCTTTGAAATAGTTGACATTCAAGTATTAAAAGAGTGAGATGCAAATTGTCTCCCAAAGTACACCTTATTAGAGTATTCCATGATAATTGTACTGTTTGTATTATTGTTGTATGTAAAAAAAAAACTTGACCCATTGTAGGCGATTAGGCGGGTGCTTTTGAAACACTGAGATAATGTTGTTAATGTTACCAAAAAGTAACAAAGATCTAATGCGATGGTACCACGTCTGCTGTTGTGGTCCATGACTTTACCTGTTGGTAACCAATTTTTGAGGTTAGTTTGGGTGCTTAGGTAATATTTTGATTAAGTTGCCTACGTTATTTAAAGGAATTAATGTGGAGAAAGAAAATGATTGATATAGTATATCAGTCTGCTAATCTTCTCCATTTTGGTCAATTAGGTAAACGCGACAAAGCTCCTCTGCCAGGATTCGTAGAATTACTGATAGCTATCATTTGATTATAAATTTCACTTTCTAATTACTTATTTGAAAATTGAAATAGTCCTCATTAACCCGTTTGCTTATTGACTCTTTTGTTATCTCATGCTTTTGGTTTGGGATTTTCCTGAAGATTTTAGGTGCTTACATATTTGTTTCTTCACTTAATGTTAAGAGTCCAAGTGCGGTCTCCCAAGCCTGGCATGCATGGATAACTCAGCGATCTTGTACTGTAGTAGCCAATAGATTTCTGTCTGACGTAGAGTTAAGCTTGTAATTTTTGTTTGGTGTTTCTTGTAAAAGGCTTTGCCATTGCTATGATAGTTCTTATCAAATGGGGGTTATGACTTATGAGACGCCAATTCCACGGTCCATGCAAGATTTAGAAATAAAATGATGCACAATCATCGGTTTTAAAGGATTGTCTCACATATTTGTTAATAGACAACCATGTTTCTTTTCAAAATAATGGAAACCTAGATGTTTGCTCACCAAATTTGCTAATATTTCATTTCCTGTAAAAAGATATATTTTTGGTACTTCGGTTCCTCTGACTAGTGGTTTTGAGAGTCTATAAGGGTCTTTCTGTAATCTTTTACTTTCTTTCCATTAGACGCTTTCTTAATCATTGCTTTTCCAGTTACCATTTCCGATGGAGTGCCTTTATGCAGATCCTGAACGCAAGGTAATCACCCTTTTCATTAGCCATTGCTATTTATTGAAGTTGCGACTTCAATAGGATTTTCATTCAAGGCTCTTCCTTAATACAGGCATATGATGTCTTGGGGTTATACTATGGCTTCGGTCGTACATTCTTCAACCCAGCCAGTGTAAGCTTGGAACTCTAATTCCGAATTGTTTGTCCTTACTTTTCCCACATCTTCTGTTAAAATGCCTTCTTTATCTGATAAGTATTCTATGCCCATGAATTTGATCTTACAGGCAAAAGTATTCTCAAGGTTTGATTCTCTGCAGAAAGCTGTGAAGAATTACACAATCGAAGCCACACCTGATGACAGGAGTGGTGTCTTGCAACAGGTAGAGTGGCTTTGGTTTGAAGGAATTTATTGATTACTCTCGAGGTGTTCCAATATAGCAGCAACATTACCACCCAAATACTTTACACTTACATTGTTTTGAGAAGCTAGTTAAACCACCCAAACATGTGAGCTTTTCAAACCCATGCAATAGCTGTACACAACCTTACCATGTGCTAACCACATAGTAGAGGTTTTGTTTTTTCTAGATGGAACATAATAAGAATTGCTTTGAATGGCCACCATTGGGGTCTTTCACAATACAAGGAAGTCAAGTTTAGCAAGTCATTTTGCTTATAGTCATCATGATCCAGAATCCAAAGAATAATGATTCTTTGGCAAGAATATTAATGTTTTGCCTCTTATTATCTTCTTGAAAGAAACCATTCCCTCTCTTGACAGGGAGGAATGTTTGTCTTCAAAGGGAAGCGCTTGTTGTATGCTCGAAAAGATGAAGGAACAGGTGACCACGCCCCATTAGATGACGTGCTCAATGTTTGCTGCAAAGTTCCAGTTGCATGAAAATACTGTAAGTATCTACTGCTGTATTGAACTTCATACCTCTCTAGATCTCTTAAGAAATGTATTAAACCTAACTCAATTGTATAGGCTACACTTATGTCGTAAGCAGAATTATGAAGATAGAACGCCTGTGTTAGATAGTCATAAAATAATACATATACGGCCATAGCTTCAGTAACATTTACTCTCTACCCCTATTTAGCGCACCATGTACATTACTACAGAGTAGTACTTCGTATGAGTTATAAATTTTCCGGAAGTGAGTAAGTCATAAATCAAGTAGTTACTCACTTCGTTGCTGATTGGTTTTGGGGAATCTCCTTTAGACGTACAAGGTACGGCTATCACTTTTCCTTTTATGTGTGGTTAAACGTGTGTAATATAATATCATAGTATGCGGTATGGGTACCTGTTAAACCATGCTAAAGATAATGAAATATAGAAGATGTCAAGAAGAACAATCTCTGAATCTTTGGTGAAGGAAGAGTAATGTTAGCATGCATTTGAATCTTCCTAAGACCTATGTTAGGACAGCATGATCTAATACGTCTTATAGCTTGTTTAGATTAGGGTTAATTATCTGAAGCGTAATGGAGAATTTAGGGGATAGCCGGTCTATGTTAGGACAGCATGATCTAATATGTCTTATAGCTTGTTTAGATTGGGGTTAATTATCAGAAGCGTAATGGAGAATTTAGGGGATAGCCGGATAACAATCTCATCAAGGGGTAAAATCTCATGGAGTAATATTTCCTCACCATGCCTTCATCCTCCTTTCACCACTTCATATCTTCCCCCTCATTACTATCAGTTCTCTATTGTTTTGACCCTTTCTGTGTGATGTACAATGTGGATCTTAATGTTTGATCTTCCGAGTTACAAGTTCTAATCCAACGTGCTAGATCCTTTAGAAATTCCAACGTGCAAATTCACACCTTGTGGCTTGTGAAATGTATAATTGCGGAATTGAAACGGTTATTAAAAAGGTGACGATTCTATTCTAATCCTCCTAGACATTTTTTTGTTATTTTAGAAAATTTTGAAATGTTGTGGTTTATGTTGGAGATGATATAATAAGGGGCAACTTAGAAAGTTCATTACATATTGACATATTGTCGACGGTATTTAGTAATTTGTCGATGTCGAACAGCGTGGCTCAAATATTCAGCGCATATCATCATGCACTTATCTGTCAGCCCAATAAGGCTTATGGGCTTTCGTAGAAGGTCACAGGCTTCTCGTTGTGCATTAAGGCATATGGCCCATAGTTTAAATTGGTCGCTATCAATTCTCTATTTTTATTCAGTGCACAGTAGTGTTGAGCTTTTTTTTTTTTTTTTTTTTTTCAAATGAGGACACTATGTCGTGGGTAAAAGTTAAATCGCCAACTTCATGGTTGGAGTAACGAAACTCTTACTGTGTTTGCTCTTGCACTAGCGTTGAGGTGTAAGGTAATGTTGACATAGGAATAGATTTTGAGCGTGGAACATATCTGACCATGGTCTCTCCGACTAGGTTAAAACTTAAAACCTCATCAGTATAGACATATAGTAGCGCATTCAGGCGAGTTTAGTGTCACATACTAATACTTTAAGTTTGTCAAATTACCATGTGAACTTGACTGACTCTAACCAAGCCCGATAAGATACGGAGTGAATTTTTACCCCTCATATGCTAAATTGCTAACATTCATAATAACCCTTTCACAAAAACCACAAATTTTGTAAAGTAGGTTAATACTTTGGTACCAAAAGAAGACGCTCGACACCTTTAAAGATTCCATCCCAAAAGCCTATTTCATTAAATTGTGTTGTGGTTTTTATGTATGGTTTTTTTCACCGTGCCATGCACGTCTTATAACCACAATGAATTGTGCACGAGGGGACGGGACCCGCATAGGCACGGCACGGCATGGTGAAGACAACATGGTGGCCCGTGTCCAACACGATTGGGTAAAAGGCGGGCTGCGACGCCAAATTTCCAAAAAAAACCCGTGCTTAGGCACGGCCCGGCACGAGGCACGATGGGCCTGTCACGACGGTTTTAGGGGTAAATAGTTAAAAAAAAACCTTTAAAATACCTGAAGCACAACGGGCGGCATGAGTTCGGCACGAGCACGGCCCGACTTTGCCCGGGCCAAGGGACGGGCCACATTGAGGGGGTGGGAAAAGCGGTCCGGCACGGCACGGCCCAAAAGCACGATTCACTATACCTAGGCCGGGCCAAAATTGTGACTAAGCATGATGGGCCAGGACCCGAGAGGACACGACACGGCCGATAGCCTTCTCTACTTATAACAACCAAACTTCTTTCGTCAACTAAAGAGACATAATAATAATAATATGATGGTGAATTAGCAATTTTTCATTTGTGACAGACACTATCCGTCACAAGCTTGTGACGGATAGCGGCCCTCTCATACAATTGCAAGTGAGAGAGCAAGTGGGATAAATATGGAGCGCCCCACTTACCCTCCCACTTGCATATTGTGAGATGGTCACTATCCGTCACAAGCTTACTTAAGTAGCCCACGAGCACAAGTACTATACAAGAATCTCTTAAGTCCCAAGTGTGGGTTCCCTTAATTGGACTCCAGTCTTATGTCTTAACTAATCCCACTTATGTACCATACATACACTACATAATGTCATCATTGATTAGCTGGTCATCATTCTCCATTTTTTCTTCCTTGCTTAATTTATTAACATTATTATTCTTAGCCAGATCTTTAACAGTTATTCTCCCTTAAAAAGATTATATTCGCCTTAATTGTAAAATAGTTCAAATACTAGTTCATAATTTCATATAGGTGGATATGACAAGAGTTTGTTATTCCCTAGACAAACCATTTTTTTGTCTCATCCATGTATTTGATCCGTTTTTTTTTTTACGACAAATTGGTCCGTCTTAAACAAGAATGTGTGTTATTCTAACACTAAATAGGTAAAATACCACCTAGTTTCCGTCTTACAAAGATGGAGATAGTGTGGTGGGAGTCGGGTTCCTCTCCGTTTCTCCTTAGTCCTTATCTAATCAGTGATCAGGATTAATCTGATGTAAATCTACTTCCTCTCCATTTCCGCTACCTCATTAACTAATTTATTCTGGGCTGTTGACTCGGTGATGTACTCTCCATTTATTTCAAAGAAATGAAGAGGATTCTAGTTCGTGTTGTTTGTTAGTTCAATACCCCCTTCACGCTCCCTTCTTTCGTTTATGAGATCCCAAATACCGAAAATAATGGTGGTGAACGAATTTTTTTTGAAAGTATTCTGATTTTGAAATTGCCTTCTAAGTTCACAATTTTTGTAAACAAGTAGTAATTAATATACTCCGTACCATTTACTCAAATAATAAAAATACAAGATGTGACATGATAATAACCCTAATAGGTCAAATATAGCCGAGGAAAATGAAGCCTTTAGCTGTTAAACCAAATATATAGTTGAGGTCGTTTTCACAAAATTCTGGAAGTCAAATTTGTCTAGTGATTAGAATATGCCAAAAATAGACATTATCGATTTATATTCATTGTTTATTTTTGTGTAAAATTTATAATAATTATTTCCCGTTGAAATTGGAAGAAATAAACACAAACACAAATTTGCAATGTTGCTAGTTTGCTACTGCTAGTAATTGGAGTTGTTCTTTTGATAGGAAACCCTACCAACCCAACTACTTTGGCAGATCTGAATATCAATTTAACTCCATCATAACTTAATAATAATCTTCTCTGTTTTATCATGCTTTTTTGTTATAAATTCACTTATTACATGCCAGCCACTCTTTCTGGTAAAAAGATATATAGGGGTCGTAGGACTGTAGGAGTATGGGTTGGTGAATTATACATTCAAGCTAATAGGGGTGTTAAGGTATTTTATTAATAATTTTACTATGTTCTATCGTAAATCTATTTTACAAGAGACTAACTCAGATGAGAAGTTGTTCAGAAGAAAAGTTGTCCCTCCTCCGAGAGATTAATTAACAAAATGACCAAATTTAAGGTTTTTGACTTTCACTTTACTCACTTACATGCAAGGATGACGTGAACTTGTTTTACTCATTACTAACAACCAAGTATTCTCCATTTCTCTCTAATGAAAAAATATTGATGTTCGGGTTAATTCTTTACGTTTTTCTGACTTGGGTGTCTCAATTATTTCTTTACATTTCCGTTTTAGTAATATAATTTTCTTCTCTAGTGTATTTTGCATTTTTTTTTGGATTTATTTTATTAAAATACGTGTATATCTCTTCTTTTCTTGGTCTTTGAACCAACAACAAACGAATTAATAAAGAGTAGCCTTTAGTAGTTAATTAGACTATTAGAGTCTAAAATGCTATATCTACATTCATCAATGATACAAGGAAAACAGGCTTTAAAGAAGATCCAAGAAACAAAAGCAAGCAGCATCTAAATTAGTGAAAGAAAATCTAACAATACAAAGTATAATAGATTTTATATAACCAATAACAGCTAACAAAATACGGACTAGAACAGCACAGAAATCTTTAATGGCTAGGTAACAGTTCTGAGTTCTGAGTTCTGAGCAATACTACGCTACAAAAATTGGCAAAGAAGACAAATAACTTTTGCTCCCCTTTTTCCCATCTTATATACTGCAACTTATTAATAAGGTATGACAAACTGAATAAAAAGAAAAGAAAAGAAAGAAAGATGCATGAATAATGAGAAGAGTATAATGCATGAGAGAGACCAAGTAATAGAAGAAGAGATGTCATGTACGTACAAATCCAGAGGGTAAAAAAATAATTAAAGAGAATGCAATAGATAGAGACATAGAGAGAATCTAAAGAGCCTGAATATGACATGTCCCACACACATAACATATCCCTCTCTCGTTTTGCCTTCATGCCTTAAGATTATGACGTCTCAGTAATTAAGTTGCACCTTGTTTCAACTGCATTCCTTGCTATTTGCTCCTATTTGGGACTTATTTGAGTGTGCTTGTCTTTGTGTTTATTCGGAACCAAACTCGTTGTGTTTTTCATTTTTTATCGGAAAATGATCATGGAGAAAGAAAAGAAAAGGGTTTTGTGATATAGTATGTTGGATATTATTTGGTGGTTGGTACCGTGTCGGAATGCCAATTGGTAAGTAGACGTAGTAGTGACTTGGAATCTTGGATAATAATAATAGAATTAGGTAAAAACCTCTGCTTTTCTTTGATATTATTTCAATAACCTTATATTTGCCTCGGATTTTACCAAATTTCTTGCTGTATAAGACTATTACTTCCGTGTTATTCTAGGTAAAGAGGACAAGAAAAACTAATTAGCTACCACATGTCACTACCATGGACCAACATCAAAGCCCACCTCACTAATCACCACAACCACAGCCCACCTGTGACACCACCATCATTGGTTTCCCCGTTGCCATACTACTCTTTTCCCATACCAACATTGTCATGTGCTACTGTTATTGACATGCCGCCACTAGCACCAAGACACGTCACCCCACCGACATTCACTACCCTCATTGACACCGCCACCACCAACACTGCTCCAACGGCGCCCTAGCTACCCCATCGATCGTAACAGCCCATTTCAAGCCGCATTTGACCTACGACCCTAATCTCCTATAAACCACCCTACCATCGAAATGTCCTTCCCCATCCCCAAAACTATCGTCACCGGCTGTGAGGAAGGGCGTTTCGGTGGGTGGTAGGGGTAGTTTTAAGGCACGTAGGGTGGTGGTTCGAATGAGGCGTGAAATGGGAAGAAAGGCGATATGAAGAGCGATTCCAATAGGACTCCGACGACGGTGGCAAGACCATCGACGTTTTGCTGTTGTTGAGGGTGGATGGAAGATGATCTTGTCAATAACATGTTTTACTCTATCATGAACTTTTTCCCATTATATTTCCACAACATGCCCATTTCCTAAAAATCAAGAAAAATTGTTCTTTCTTCTCCTCTTCCTATAACAAATTGATAAAATTAAACCAAATTTATTAATTACACACTTAATTCATATATTGAACAAATGATAATTCTAATTCCATTAACTATTCACCCTTTTTTGCGTCAAAATTATCTAGATACGGATGGATTAGGTTAAGTTTTACAATTAAGAGTCACATTGAAGAAGTGGGGTTTGGAGTAGTGTTTTGGTAAATTTCTACCAATTTAGGGTTAAAGTGGTCTTAGTGCCTAATCAATATTACGATTTGTTGTTGATTGTATTTTGTATGTAAATTTGAATCGTATGTAAACGAAAATAAAGGACATAAGCAATTTTGGTTACACGGAAAACCCGATATGGGAAACAACCACGGCAGGAGACGGAATCCCACCAATATTTGTACTATAATTCGGTGGAGAATACAATGTGGACGATATTGCTATATTGCGGAAGCTAGGGTTCTTCTCCGTATTCTCGGATGATCGCTAGGTCTTCCGTTTATGCCCCTTATATAGTGATGCTCTTCCTCCTAGGGTTCTTTGCTTTCTCATCAAGTATTCCTAATTTGGCTCAAGACTGGACTTTCCTTATTCAGAATATGGTAATAGGTAGGATTTCCTTATTTTACCCATGAATATGCGAGTGTCCAAGTCCAGATCCATATCTTCTATGTACGTTGCTCTCCCTCTGCCTCCTGGCCTGCTTCCCTAGCTCAGCCCATATCCAGAATTTGGGCCTAACAGTTTGCCCCCAATTTTTCTCGAAAATCACTTCTTGATAGTTGAGCGGGAAATTGCAATGTACCGTTGAATAACTTTCCTCATACTCTTTTCCAATTCACATTTTAAACCCTCCAACTACTTTCCCCATATTTAATCTCATCCGTCTCCCCTCTCTCTCTCTCTCTCATCAATCATTTCACCTCCTCAAAACCCTCAAAACCTCGATTTCCCAAATCCGTCTCCCCATCTTCTTCTCGCCGTCAACGCCGCCTTCTCTTCTCGTCTTCCAGGTACTTCTACTTCTCTTCTTTCTTCATTTTACTATGGCAAAAACCCGTTTCGCCACTTCTTCGTCCTCCACAATCGATCTCGTCGAGGATGACGTCTTCCCTTCCCGGGTATCCTCAAAAAACCGCACTTCTGTGACTCCACCCTGACCCAGGGCGACATCCCACGAATCAAAGCTCTTTTAGGTCTGGGCGATGATGTGGAGATTCACATCCCTTGTCCTGGTCAGAAAGGTGACGCCTCCCGTGAGGGGTGGATCTGCTTGTATATGTACTCCTTCATCCTTGGTCTCAAATTTCCCTTTCCTTCCTTGATCCAAGAGTTTATTCGTTTGAACTCTCTCCCCATGACTCAAATTGCTCCATACGCATGGAGAATTCTTCTATCCACCGTCGCTCTTAACAACAGCCTAGATGCTGACATCAGGCTATCAGATCTGGCCCATAGATTTGAGTGTCGGTCACTTGGAAATGGCCAATACACTTTTAGGGCCGTGGAGAAGACTGCAAATTTCCTTCAATCCGCGGCCAAAGGCAAAGACGACGGTTGGTATGAGGGCTTCTTCTACATCAAGCTTGACTCTATTAAGTATGCTTGCATGTCTTTTTACCTGATTTCTTCTGCTACTCACCTTTTTTACCTCATGATTTACTGCAGAACTCTAGAACCCCGAAAAATCTGAGGACGAAGATACCTCTGTTGCCAAGCTTTTCTCTATCCCTGAAGAACAAAGGACGTCCCCTGCTCTATTCTCTGGCCTTGACAATTCTACTGCTGAAGAAACCATGTCTTCTGGTAAGCGCCTGTTTCTGGCTCTCGCTTGTCTCTGCAGCTATTTACCGTGGGATCTTATGCTTGCCCTCTGGTGTTTTTACAGGAAGCACCCACCCAACTGCCTCTGAGATTCGGATGCGTCAAGCAAGGAAGAGGATTGTTGAATCTACTCCCTCACCTGCTTCCTCGAAAAGGAGATCTGCTGCTAGACCCACACCTGAGCCTATTGAGGTCACTCCCATATCCAGTGCCCCTGGCTCTCCAACCCATGCTGATGACCAACTGATCCGTCTTCCTACTGGCTTTGGGGACGCATAGCGTGTCAACTACTGGCCCTCATTGGAGCGGCTCTTGACACCAACCTTTACCCAGATGTTTGATAAGACTGATCCCCAGGAGATGACTGACCTGGCTGCTGAACAATGCTTCCTTGTAAGTCTGCTTTCTGCTGCTCCTGTCTCTTGCTCCCATTATTTCAATTTTCTTTCTGACTGATAGCCTCCTTACGTGCCCCCAAGCCCTACAATCATCTCTCTACCTTCGCAAGATGCTGAAAAGAGCCAAGACTGAATGCTTGACATCTGTGGGGAAGAAGAAGGAGCTCACGACCACCTACGCTAAACTGAGGGAGCAGCTCCATGCAGCCAAGAGGGAGAAGGAGGTAGTCAAGGACCAGCTTGCTAGGACGCAGGAGGCTAATCGTGTTCTGGCCACTGGGCTGACCAAGGCGGAGGGACGTGCTGAAGAGATGGCTGAACTGGCTAGAAACGTGGGAGCCTATACCGCCTTCGAAGGGAGGATTGACTGCATCCGGGCTTACACTGAGGGAAGGCAATCTTCTTGGAACCTAGAGGAGGAGCAGGCGGAATTTGCCCTTGCCTTCCCCAATGGTATGGACTTGAACGCCTTGTTCCCTGCTGATGCTGAGGTTGCCAATCCTGAGCCTGAATTTCTTGCCATGGATATCTCTGGAACTATCTCTGAGGCAAATGCTGTAGAGGAGATCCTGGCACGACGGTGATGATCTTTTCTTGCTATGACTTACGGAGTGATCGGTACTGCGTCAGAGGAGCAGACAGAGCATGGGGAGCAAGGCAATGGTCAGGGTGCTGCTGTTGAGAGGATTGACCTCTCTTAAAAAAATTTAATCATATTTTCTGGGGACTTGGCCCTGTGTGGTGCAAGTTTTGTAATTATACTTTTGAACTCTTTTTTTTTATGTTTGCTTGCGCCTGCTGGTGTGCAGGCTTGAGGCTATTGTGGCACCTGCGATGGGTAGCAGGTGTCCTAATTTTGAATTGTCTTAGGCCTAGTTCATAGATCCCTTTTGCTATGTCTCATGATGTGCTTTCTGCGTTTGGGGCTTAGTTCCCACTTTTGATTGTCCAGGAGGCTGACCTGGTTCCAGGTACACAACCTCTCCCCCTGGTGGCAGATGCTTGATAAGATATTTTACCCATGACGTAAAATATTTTATCAATAGGATAGCTAGTTAAAGCGTACCTCTCATTGTCTTTTTCCGGTCAAGAAGGAATGTTGCGTTCCTTGTGGTTCCAACGTTTGTAGTTTCGTGCATGCACCTATGTATATGGCCCCGGGATTTTAGTACCCACATCGTAGCTACGGTTTTGTCTAGAATTAACGGTGAGGTACAGGTGGTCTTAGTATCGTCGTGCCCTGCTACCTCCCATACTGTATGCCCTCCACGTGGCTGACTTAGCAACGTCTCATGGCAGGGGCTAGACCCTTAAAGTTTACCCTGCCTGACAAGTAACCAACATTAGTACTCAAAGCCTTTATTCCTAGAAGCGTAGAATTCCAAAGTAGTTCAAATTACCTGGTGCTATCTCATGGTGTTCTAAGGCAACAGCTGGATCCAGGAAACCACAGCCTGGACTACTTGGTTTAAAAACGATTCAATTTGCTTTAAAAAACGAAAAAAATAAAAATTACTAAAAGTAAAAAAAAAACCCATAACCTAAAGCATATATTACCCCCACCCCCTTTTTTTATTTTTTATTTTTTTTGCTTCATGGACTATTGACAGGTCCTCTGTACACTAAGGTTTCAGCACTTTGTCAGACAAAGTACTGTTTCAGATGGCGAATGTTCCAGGGTTTGTGCAGGATCTGACCGTGCATGGTCATCAACCTGTATGCCCCATTCTTAACAATGCTTTCGACCTGATACGGTCCTTCCCATTTGTAAGAAAACTTGTCTGCCTTGTGATTTTTGGTATTCTCAAATACCCTTCTGAGTACCAGGTCCCCTACCGCAAGGGTCCTTACATTAACATTCTTGTTATACGTTCTGGCTACAGATTGCTTGTATGATGCCATGCATATGTAAGCACTTTCCCTTAGTTCGTCAACTATGTCCAGGCTCCTAGTCATTTCGATTTGATTGTGCTCTGCTGTTTGACAGCCATATTTGTGTGTTGGTACCAGAACTTCTGACGGGATCACTGCTTCTGCCCCGAATACCAGGCTGAATGACGTCTGTCCCGTTGCCACCTTTGGTGTCGTCCTGTTTGACCAGAGTACTAGTGGCAACTCGTTTGCCCACTTACCCCCTAGCTCCTCCAGCCGCTTCCTGAGGTTCTCCACAATGATTTTATTACAAGATTCTGTTTGGCCGTTTGTTTGTGGGTAACGAGGAGCAGACTTCCTTAGCGTTATGTTCCAACGTGAACAAAACCCTTCAGTGTTATCAGATATGAACTGGGATCCATTGTCGCATATGATTTCAGATGGTATCCCAAACCTGCTGATGATGTTACGTTTTATAACAGAGATCACCTAAGCCTCTTTTACTTTTGTCATTGCTTCAGCTTCAATCCACTTTGAAAATAGTCAGTCATGACAAGCATATACATTCTGTTACCTGGAGTCCTGGGTAGCTTTCCCACTATGTACATCCCCCACATCATAAATGGCCACATGGAGATGATCGGATGCATTGGTTCTGTTGGCTGATGAATTGCTGGGGCTGCCTTCTGGCACGAGTCACAACGCTTGGCGTGGTTTACAACGTCTGCCCTCATAGTAGGCCAAAATATCCCTGCCTTAAGATTTTATTAGATAGGCTTCATCCACCCGCGTGATTCCCACATTCTCCGCTATGTACATCCTGCAGCATTGTGTTAGCTTCCTATTTATTTAGACATCTGAGATAAGGTCCTGCCAGAGATCTTCTAAAGAGCACATTATCTATTAGCACGAATCTAGAGGCCCTTATTCTGAAACTTTGTGCTTCTTTCTTGTCTTCTGGGAGTTTCCCATCTTTCAGCCACTCCACATAAGGTGTTCTCCAATCTGAACCCACCTGCTGGTTTTCATCTGAGATCAGGATTCCTGCTCTATTTACGTGTCGCGGGTGCGCTGCCTCCCTTGGATGATTTTGCTCTAACTCCTTCCGTATAGCTGGAGTTAACACATGAGTAATTGGTATATTGGAGAGTTCCGCGGGTTGGAAGGTGGCTCCCAACGTGGCTAAAGCGTCTGCTTCCACGTTCTGATCTCTTGGCACCTGAGTAATCTTAAAAGACTGGAACTTCAACTTTTTCTCTGTGGCTACCTTTAAGTAGGCTATCATCTTTGAATCACGCGCCACGTATTCATTGTTCACATGATTCACTACAAGCAATGAGTTGTTGTACACTCTCAGGTTCCTCACCTTGAGCCCCTGCGCCATTTGCATCCCCAGTATAAGTGCCTCATACTCAGCTTCATTATTAGTTGCTTTGAATTCGCACCTGACTGCTTGTACCATCATATCCCCCTTTGGGGACCGGAGAACTAGACCTACTCCAGCTCCATCTATGTACAGGGTCCAGGTTCTGCTTTCCTGGTCCCCTAGTAATGTCAACATCCCTTTTTCTGCCTCAACATGGGTAGCAGGATAGAAATCTGAAACAAAATATGCCAGTGCCTGGGACTTTATTGCCGTCCTAGGTCCAAATTGTAAATCATAGCCACTTAGGTGTACCGACCACTTGGTCATTCTTCCAGATAGTTCAGGCTTCCTCATGATCGTTTTCAGTGGATAATTAGTCACTATACGAATGGTGTGAGATTCAAAGTATAGGCGCAGTTTATATGAAGCAGTGACCAGAGCTAAGACTAACTTCTCAAAAGGTGTGTACCTGGTTTTTGCAGGAAGCAGAGACTTACTGATATAGTATACTGGATGTTGCATCCCTTCTTGCTCCTTGACCAGAACAACACTTATCGCTGCTTCTGTAACCGACAGGTATAGGAACAGTGGCTCCCCCTGTTCTGGCTTCGCCAACAGTGGCGGCGTGCTTAGGTAGCACTTGAGTTATTTGAATGCTTTCTCGTGCTCCTCCGTCCACTCAAACTTCTGGCTCCTTCTCAGTATATCATAGAACAGTTTTCATCTATCCGAGGCTCGTGAGATGAATCTACTTAAGGCTGCCACTTTTCCTGTCAGCCGTTGCACGTCTTTCGGCCTCTGTGGTGATTCCAGCTGGAGGACTGCCTTGATCTGCTCCCTACTGGCTTAAATCCCCCTCTGAGTTACCATGTACCCTAGGAACTTTCCAGGGGACACCCCAAACGAGCACTTGGATGGATTAAGCTTTATCTTATATTCCCTTAACGTTTTAAAGGTATCTGTTAAGTGTTCCATATGCATACCAGCCCTCCTTCATTCCACCACCATATCATCCATATACACCTCCATGGTCTTCCCTATTTGTTGTTTGAACATCTTGTTTACCAAACGCTGATAGGTGGAGTCAGCGTTTTTCAAGCCAAAGGGCATGACATTATAGCAGTATATGCCTCGTTCCGACATGAATGTTGTCTTCTCTTGATCTTGCGGATGCATCTTAATCTGATTATAGCCACTCCAGGCGTCTAGAAAGGTGAGGACTTCGTGCCCAGCCGTGGCATCCACTATTGCGTCGATATGTGGTAGTGGAAAAGGATCTTTAGGACAAGCTTTATTTAGATCTGTAAAATCTACACACACCCTCCATTTTCCATTCTTCTTAGGCACCACTACTACATTAGAGAGCCAGTCAGGATAGCTGACCTCCCTGTTATATCCTAGTGCCACCCACACCTCTTACTGCGGTCTCGGTCGTCATTAGGCCTGTTTTGTGTAGGTGGCTTAGGCCACCTTACCTGATCACCCAACTCCTTCAATGCTTTTAACAAACCTTACATTCCCGTGTTGAACCCATACTCAGGTAACTTGGGCGGATATTGTGAATCTTCCACTTGTTGAGATTTTTCTGCCACTTTGCTGATGTTGGGCCTGCTATATGGTCTAGCTCTCTCGTCCTTTTTCTCTGTTGGAATCTTCCTACTTGTTTTGTCGAAAGTTACCGCTCCTTTTCTAGATAGTATATCTTCTTCCAACCTCAATGTCGCTGTTGCACACTGCTGAACTTCCTCAAACCTCTCACAGGGATGCATTGTTAATTCTTTGTATAGATCTGAATCTTTATCTAAGCCTTGCCTGAAGGCATTAATGGCTGTGGACGTGTCACAACCCCGTATAGCTACCTTTTATGTGTTGAATCTTGTAACATAATCTTTAATTGACTCCCCAATTTCTTGGACAATTTTGTAAAGGTCACTTAGCTGCTTCGGGGACCTTCGGCTGCTGGCAAATTGCTGGTTGAACGCGTTGACCAGGTCAGCAAATGAGGATATAGACTTGTTGGGTAGACTAACAAACCATTGTAGCGCTGCTCCAGATAAGGTTGTCCCGAATCCTTTACACATACACGCCTCTTTCGAGACCCCTGCTGCTGTAGTCACCATCATTTTTTGCCTATACTAGCTAATGTAATCACAGGGATCTGTGGTCCCATAAAAAACAGTCATTGTCAGGACACTGAACCCTTTCGGCAAAGCCACAGTAGCTATAGCGTCGGTAAAGGGTGAATCAGCGTAGCTCTCTGGCGTTGCCATCTCCATGGGTGAAGGCATTCCTGGGACTCTCCAGAGGAGGCTGCGTAGTTCCTGGTACTGCTGCTCTATATAGGCCTCTCTCCCCGTGAGTTGCTGGTGCACCTGTGGTTGCACATCCGTAGTTCCTGCGAGATTCTGCTGTCCGGCTGCCGGTGGTGCGTACGTCTGCGGTGTTGCAGGACCCAAGCTGCTTGCCCACGCATATTCTGATCTATTCAGAACTGGTCCCACGGATGACGAGGCTGCAGATATCAACTTGCCTTGTTGTCATTCTCCTATACTTGCGCCAGAGAGACTGTCAGAACGCATGAAATTACTTGGGGGCAGAGTACCTGACATGGGTGTTGGTTCCTAGCGTGATGGCTCGTCATTTGGTGTTAGTGCCCCCAATCCCACTAGAATCAGGCCTCTCCTCTACTGCGGTGTGGTTTCCATATCTAGCCGTGTTACCACATCTTGTGGCAGCAGGCGTGCCTGCCTCCTCTCTCTGTCTCCCGCTGGCGCTTCCCTGAATCTGACATCCTGCACCCAGGCTGCTGGACTGGGAGCTTGTTGTCGTAGCTCGTCAATCTGAGGCCGGAGGAGATTGTTATCTGCTTCCATCTGTGATCTCATGCTCCTATTTTCACTTTGCATCGTTCTGATGGTCCTCGGCAGAGTATCCAGTCCGCTGATCATTATACTGGTAGGACTTGGTGGAGTTGGGCATGTTGGAGTCGTGTCCTCCACAATAAGTGCGTCTACATATTAAATCTCGTTAAAGGAATAACAGGGATTTATTTATTTATTTGTCAGCTGGTCATCGTTAATCGGTAATGATTTATTTATTTATTTTTCGAGATCACCTTAAAGACTGTGGTATTGTATCCCAATTAACTCCTCCTAGCACACCACAGTTGAATGGTGTGGCTGAAAGGAAGAATCGAACTTTATTAGATATGGTCCGATCAATGATGAGTCAAAATGAGTTACCTAAGTCATTTTGGGGTTTTGCCATTTCATCTGCTATATGCTCACTTAATCAAAGTCCTACTAAAGCAACTGACAAAACTCCATATGAGATATGGAAAGGGGAAAATCCCGAATCTGCGATACATGAAAGTATGGGGTTGTGATGCTTATGTCAAGAGCAAGTCTGACGATGAGCTTGCACCTCGTTCTGAAAAATGTGTTTTTGTAGGCTACCCTAAGGAAACTTGTGGATATTACTTCTACAATAGTAGCGAGAACAAAGTGTTTGTGGCTCGTGAAGCTGTCTTTCTAGAAAAATAGTTTATTTCTAGAAGACAGAGTGAGAGAAACTTTGAACTTGATGAAGTTCAAGAGCCACAACCTCATGTGACAGTACAGGAAGAGGTTCCTTCTACGTCTGAATCGGTTATTGTTCCTTCTGAACCTAGGAGGTCAGAGAGGGTTAATCGCTAGCCTGATAGATACCTTGGTGTTATCGAGGAAGATGGTGACTATGATGTTTTACTTTTGGAAAGTGATGAACCTAAGAACTATAAAGCAGCTATTACTAGTTCTAACTCAAAGCTATGACTCGAGGCCATGCAATTCGAAATGGATTCCGTGTACGAAAATCAGATATGGGACCTGGTTGACTTACCTAAAGATGTTCGACCTCTTCAGTGTAAGTGGATATTCAAGATTAAAATCGGCATTGATGGACATAAAGATGTCTACAAAGCTAGATTGGTGGCAAAAGGTTTCACCCAGGTTCATGGTTTACACTATGATGAAACTTTTGCACCAGTTGCTATGCTTAGATCTATTCGGATAATGTTAGCGATTGCTGCATTTCATGATTATGAGATATGGCAAATGGATGGCAAAACCGCTTTTCTGAATGGGTTTCTGGAAGAGGAAGTGTTCATGACACAACCTGAAGGTTTTGTGGATCCTAAAAATCCTAACAAAGTATGCAAACTTAAGAGATCCATTTATGGTCTTAAGCAAGCGTCAAGGAGTTGGAATCATCGTTTTGATCATGTTATTAAACAAAATAGTTTTTCTCGAAGTGTTGAGAAACCATGTTTATACATGAAATTTAGTGGGAGTAAAGTTGTTTTCTTACTTCTTTATGTGGACGACATATTACTTATTGGGAATGATGTAGATATGCTTGCTTCTGTCAAAAAGTGGTTAGGAAATCACTTCCAAATGAAAGATTTGGGAGAAGCTCAGTGCATCTTGGTTATCCGGATCTATAGGGATAGATCTAAAAGGATATTAGCTTTGAGTCAAGAAACCTATATCGATAAGATTCTTGACCGATTCAATATGAAAAACTCCAAAAGAGGTTTTCTACCTATAGGCCGTGGGATTACTTTGAGTAAGTCACAGTGTCCTACTGAGCCTAAGGATATTGAACGCATGAAATCGATTTCTTATACTTCCGCTGTTGGATCGATCATGTATGTTATGATGTGTTCTCGTCTTGACGTCTCGTATGCTTTGAGTATGACGAGTCGTTTTCAGAAAACTCCAGGTGAGAGTCACTGGATAGCCGTCAAGAATATTCTTAAGTACTTGAGAAGGACTAAGGATTCATTCTTAGTGTTTGGAGAAGAATCTGAATTACGTATAAGAGGTTATACGGATGCCAGTTTCCAAACCGACAGGGATGATTTGAAATCTCAGGCTGGTTTTGTCTTTTTGTTGAACGGAGAGGCGGTTTGCTGGAGAAGTTTTAAGGAGTATGTGACTGCTGATTCTACAACGGAAGCTGAATACATTGCACCCTCTGAAGCTGCAAAGGAAGCTGTTTGGATTAGGCAATTCTTAGAGAGGCTGAAAGTAGTTCCGAATCACTTTATATTGTGATAACAGTGGGGCAATTTTTCAAGCAAAAGAGTCCAGGTCTAGTAACAAGTCTAGATACGTACTTAGGAAATTTCATGTAATTAGAGATTTAATTGAAAAGAAAGAAATTACAATCTGTAAGGTTGGGACAGCTGACAACATCGCTGATCCTTTAACCAAGTCATTGTCTCAAGCTAAACATGACAGACATGTAGTTTCGATGGATTGAGACGAATGTCAGAATTGTTGTAAATTATATGATATGTAATAATTAAGATATTGTATTTATTATTTCATATATGATAATTACATTTATCGTTGTATTCAGTTTTATATCTGAATTTTATATACTTTGTTTTTATCCAAATATGTTTTAGTGACAATGTCGAACCCTATTAAAGTGAACTGGATTAACATTGTATTTTGTCCCTAGTTACTTGATGAGGTGACGTCTCGGAGTGAATAGATTGTAAGGCGATAGATGACAAGTTCGACGGTCATATGGTCATAGTGATGGCTGATCGATTACATAGGCAGATTGTGAGACGATTTGTCGGACAGTGACCGTTTGTAGAGTCCTTTTGTTGCTAGGTCGTGGCGAGGATTTCTAATTATTCCTTCGAGTCAATTCTTTAGACTGGCGACTATTTATCTGATTTGGTGCGGTTTTCCGGTGGCTTAGGTTTTTGTTCTAGGTCGCGCCGTAAAAGGAGACCGATGAGCATTTACTGGGTCATTGTGATCTGTATCAAACGAAGAAAATAGGTCAACGGGATTGTCCATTTAAGTCATATTTTATCTCAAGGCCACTCGAGGAGAGGTGATTGGAAATGCGTGGCCACGCTCGGACGAGATCTATAGTAGATTATCCGGTCAGACAGTCATTCTCCTGATCGAGGAAACCACTTTATGATATAATCATGTGCAAGAACGACCTGAAAGACATCTTGCATTGAGTGGGAGATATTATTGGACAAGAGAATTGGTAACGCACACTTGTGTCGGACAGGTGGGAGATTGTTGGAGTAGTGTCCTCCACAATAAGTGCGCCTACATGTTAAATCTCGTTAAAGGAATATCAGGGATTTATTTATTTATTTGTTATCTGGTCATCGTTAATCGGTAATGATTGGATGACTAAAGTTTAACATTACTATCGTGTGACGGCGGTGATCAGCTGATCCCTTTAGGTCACACCTATAGGATGACGCCAAAAAAGAATGAATTAATTGTTTGTATGAGATACGAGATAATTAATTCCTTGTATTATTTGACTTTTTATTAGTCGCGTAAATGTATTATTTGATGACGGGTTACGAACCCAGGTCAAGGAGATTTATTATTTAATTATGTGATATTTAAATAATAAATAAATAAATTAGAATTTATTAATTAATTGTTAATTAATTAATTTTATACGATATGCGTATATGTTTAGAGGTGGAATTAATTAGCTATTTAAATTTTACAAGAGGTTGTAAAATTAGTTAAATGGGATAATATTGACACATTGTATGTTGATAAAATAGTCTTATGACTACTTAATAGTTAAGTAGTCATTGGTAGTTAATTTGTATTATTTAAGTGTGAAATAATTAAATTAATATTAAATTATGTAAGATAATTAAATATAAGACTTATAAGCATTTATGGGGCAAATGTCGAAAACCAAAATGGACCCAATTAAGTCCACTATCACCGGTTTTTTGAGGGGATAACAAGTGTCCATTAAGTGGATTTTTCCACTCCTTTTTGTCTCCCTTTTTTGCCTATAAATACCCATATCATTCCACTATTTCTTAGGTTGAAAAATTTGAAGGAAAATTTGGCCTTTGTTGCTTATCTTGGCCGGTTTCTACACATCACAAAAGACCAATTTTTCCTTCTTATTTTTTTTCATCTTTTTATATATAAACACATACTTCCTCCGTTTTTATATGATGTACCCATTTGTTGAATATATGAGTGGAGTATTTTAATAAAATGGGTACATCATATGAGAATGGGGGAAGTATAAATTAACTAATAATATTATCAAAGTAATAATATTATTTAGTACATCAAACTTACATATACAAGGTTACTACTACTATTATCTAGTTAGTAATTTTAGTAGTCTTTTGAGTTGATTCTTGAGTGCTAATCTAAGGAGGTACTCTACTTTGGGTACTAGTGTTTGGAGGATCATCCTTGACATATTTAGCACAAGAACTACAAAGGTAGGAGACCTTTGTGGTGCCCAAAAAATTTGTCTTATTCCAATGTAAGGAAATTCTCTCTTAAGATGGTTTTATACCATCTTCTTGTTATTTGTTTATGCATGCATGTAGATTTAGACCACAACAAAATTAGTATCTAATTTTTGATATCATAAGATGAGTCATATTTGGTCTAAATTACTAACACGGTCCTGTTGCCTGGACTGTCCTCCTTTCTCCGGTTGTCCCATCCCTTGCTTACCTTGGCTCACGCCCGGGTCTCTAACCTGCGCCCTTTCCACTTGCTGTGGATTCGCCGCTGTCTGAGAACTATGACTTTGCTTGATAGCTGGCACTGGAACCGTTCCTGGTGTAGTCGCAGCGTTCGGTGGCTGCGTTGGGTTCGTGTGTGCCGCTGTCGTGGAAGGAGGTGGTACTCGCGTTGCAGGAACGTCGTCCGTCTTGCTCGGATTTGCTTCTGGTTGTCCTGACATGCTTCTTGTTCTTCATATACTGATTAACGGAGACGACCACTATGCCCCACGGTGGGCGCCAAACTGTTTTGGTAAATTTCTACCAATTTAGGGTTAAAGTGGTCTTAGTGCCTAATCAATATTACGATTTGTTGTTGATTGTATTTTGTATGTAAGTTTGAATTGTATTTAAACAAAAATAAAGGACACAAGCAATTTTGGTTACGTGGAAAACCCGATATGGGAAACAACCACGGCAGGAGACGGAATCCCACCAATATTTGTACTATAATTCGGTGGAGAATACAATATGGACGATATTGCTATATTGCGGAAGCTAGGGTTCTTCTCCGTATTCTTGGATGATCGCTAGGTCTTCCGTTTATGCCCCTTATATAGTGATGCTCTTCCTCCTAGGGTTCTTTGCTTTCTCATCAAGTATTCCTAATTTGGCTCAAGACTGGACTTTCCTTATTCAGAATGTGGTAATAGGTAGGATTTCCTTATTTTACCCATGAATATGCGAGTGTCCCAGTCCGGATCCATATCTTCTATGTACGTTGCTCTCCCTCTACCTCCTTATTACTCTGCCTCCTGGCCTGCTTCCCTGGCTCAGCCCATATCCAGAATTTGCGCCTAACAAGTAGGGGTGGTTGGTCACTGGAAGGGGAGAAGGCAGAGCGGAAAGTCGCGTGGGGGTAGGGTCGTGGGGTGTGATTGTCCTGGGGCAGGTGTAGGCGAGGGTTGGTGGTCGATTGGTCGTGGGTCTGGGGTAGGCCATAGGAGATGGATGATGGTGGCAGGTGTGCAACGGGTGACGAGGGTGACAAGTGTGGTGGACGTTGGGAGGGGGTAGGGGGTATGCGACAACCGACAGTGGTGGTAGAGGTGGGGATAGGGAGTAGCAGGGATGACGGGGGAGGTGGTGGTGGTGGTGTTTTTTTGTAAAATAATTTTATAAGTATACAATAATAACTTAATTAGTTTTTAGTAGTTTTGATATTTGTTAGTAATTTTAATGCATTGTAGTTATATTAATAATTTTAAAAAATATTATAATGTTTTTAATTTTGTATATTTAAAGAGAGAGAACTAAATTACGTGAAATATCGAAAGAGCATGGGAGTTGAAATGGAGGGGCAAAATGGGTAATCATGTCCATGATTGAGTAAATCATGTTCATGAATGAGTAAAGCTCTTTTTTTTTCTAATCTTATTCTCTTAAATGGGATAATCAGACAATAAGTTAAATTTTGAGTAATTCCATTCTCTTTCCCCCATTTCCCTTTAATGATGTTATCCTCTTACTTTTTGATGAACCAAACGTCCCCTTAATTTAGTTGCAAAAATGTCTTCTTTTAATGCAAGAGTTTGTGCACAAGAATTCTATTAGATCCGCAATCCTCAGATCATAACTTTACATTATGCAGCTAAATCTTTAGGAATTTCAAAATTGATAATAGAAGGTGATAACTTTGTGTGATCAGCGCAATTCGTAGTACTTGGCAAATTTCAAGAGAAATTTTAAGTATTATTAAGACCGTGTTTATCAGTTGTTCCCGCAGCGCTACTTAGACCTAGTTCCTGCATTAAAATACTAATATATACTTTTTCACCTACTTACAAGACCTAGTTCTTGATTTCATTGTTTTATCCTTTATTCCTGCAGCCCTCCCTCAACCTACTTAACATCACATATTTATATTATACCCTTACAATCTTACATCGTAATCTTGTTTTGATAATAATTGTTATGCGGAAGCGTGAATATCCTTTTGTTGGGACCTCTGCTGCATCTGTGTCCACTGGTCATAATAGTACGATTTTGTCCGCTTTGGGCCAAGACCTCACAGATTTACTTTTGGGCTCCTTTCCAAAAGGCATCGTACTATTTATTCTCTGACACTTATAAAGATGATCTTCCATCTTTATTCTACCGATGTGGGATATGGGTTTGCACCCTAACAATAATTATAAATATAATTCCCGATTAATATAAATTAAGTTTTTTAGAGAAAAAACACGAAAACGAAATACGATTTTATTAAATAAAATATATTAAAACAATGCATAATAACTAAAAATAATAATTACCTTGAAAAGCCCTTGTAAAGCTAATATAAAAATGGATTTGAAAATATCAAATTTAGTCTTTGTTGATAGATCATGAAAAATATGAATATTGATACTCTTATTTTTGTGATTTAATGGATAAAATAGTTTTTTTAAAAAACTTTTAAAAATGAACATAACTAAGATTACTTTTCTTTTCATATTAAAATCTCTCCCCCAATAATCCCCCTACTACTAAGAGAATAAAAATTCTCTTAGGTTTCCCTCCAAAAAGCATCTAGCTAAATAAAGTAATAAATAAAAAAAAAATTCATTACATTATTATCTTTTCAATAAATATATTCTTATAAATAAACTCTAATTTTTTAAATAAATTCATAATTATGATTTTTTTATTAAAATAAAATAAAATAGATATTAAATTATAAAGTATAAGTTGCTCTAGTTTTTTAAATAAATTCATAATTATGATTTTTTCATTAAAATAAAATAAAATTGATATTAAATTATATAGTATAAGTTGCTAAATTTTTCAGTAATGCAATAATTATTACTGTAGAGAATAACTTGACACATGCCTACTATTAGCTTCGTGGCAAAAAATATTCACAACTTAAATAAATTTTTTTATTAGTTTTCCATTTCAATTTTTTTTGTTACATATCAAAATATAATAGAGTGAACTGATAAATATTAATGAGGTGCAAATTTTAAAAGTATAAATCTTCCTATATATACTAAGATAATACAACTTCTCTAAAGTTTTCCCTCCAAAGTGCTCAAACTTATATATGGAAACAAATTAGATTTTCATTTATTAAACTAATTTTCCATTTAAAATAATCTATACATAAAAACTGTATCTCCTATTATTAACTTTGTGACGAAAAAAGATTTTTTTAAAAACTTTGATGTAGTTAAAATATTTTCATAAAAAACACAATTCATGGAATTATTCAATTCTTTTGATTAATTTTAATATTAATTATTTTTATAAAAATTCGCGAGATATAAATCTAAAATTTATAACTAATACACTAAAAATTAAAAATCATATATTTACCGTGCATTTGCGCGGGATCTATACTAGTTGACTTTTGAATTAGTAATGAATACACGAAAAATTCTTGTGTCCTCTGGAAGCACCATACTCCTTACACCTAAAGGCAATCTACCAAATATAATTATTATAGTGATTTAAGTGTAAGGAGTATGGTCCTCTCTCTTCTATGACGTTGCTGTATTTGTTTTTCTTCGAAGAATTTTTGAGCAAATCAGCGCTTGCCACATAGAAAAGGTTGTGTAGTGCTTTTAGTTCCTGAAGTCGTTCTATGAGTTCCTGTATGGAACGGCTGGAACGGAGCCAAATCAGGTTTTGATTTTCTTTTTCTTTTTCTTTTGCTTTTATATTTTAATTTCGTTTTTATCTTTAATCAAAACCTAGACCTACTTAGCCTACCAATAATCGTAGTCTAAGGACTTAAGGTTAGACCTACATTTCTTTGAAGAAGTGGCAATTAAACACTGTTTTCGCAAGGCCAACAAAATTGCTGAGTTTGTGGCTTCTATTGGACACTCTTATCCAACTCTTTCAAGGTGGTTCGAAAGTAAGTAGTTTCAACTATCTCGCTTATCCGAAAGGATGATATAGGTTGATCCTATACTAGAGTATCAACCTAATTTTCTTAACTTATAAAAAAAAAGTTTCATGGATTAATTTGAACAAGTACTTGAGTAAATTGAACTTAATAGTCCTAAATTGAATTGATTTAAACTAAAATTAAGTTTTTTTTTTTTTTTTTTTTTAAAAAAGACAAGGTGTTTATTGAAGTATGTGGTTTAGTTAAGGAGAGTACATGCACATAGAAGGATAAGAAAACAGTGCATGCTACACTGTGTCTTAAGTCGCTCTCACATACAATGCGTTTGTTTTTATTTTCCAGCTTTAAAAACTGACATTCTGATGTGTTTTTAATTGTGATTTGTGTGGTGTTGACTCTTGTCTCTCAGACCCCTCCCAAGATTTCTTCTTAGATTTTGTCTTGGATTTTTTCTTCTCTGATTACTTCCTCACCTGATTACTGCCTCCTCCAATGACCATTCTGTCCTTTGACGCTTTTTTAAACCTCATTCTATTACTCCTACACTCCTACTAGTAGTTGTACCTAAATAATCAACAATTATCGGGTCATTTTGAGTGACATTAATCCGAATCGAGATATTTCTAGTCAGGATTTTGCCTTAAGTAACTCATTTCGGGTCATCTTGGGTTCAATCGGTCAAGTTTGGCCGTTTGGATCACACTTTTTAGATCATTTTCGGATCTTAGTCAACCTTATCGAGTGGGAGCATTCTAGTCGAGTCAGGTCTAATTGAAGCCTCAAGGATTTTGTTCTTCTTTTTCTTTTACAATGTAAAAACGTACCTTGTTAGTTTTTTTTTATTTTTTTTTCCTTAAAAAAAAGGTACGGAGTACAATATAAGATAAAATCACATATATATGTGATAGTGTGCGAGTCCACAAGCATACAATCAAACATCCTTTTTTATACTAGGGTGATAGTTTTACAAATAACACTCCCTTAATCTTATTCTTTTCATATAATGCTCAATAATAAAAAAAATTATCAAATTTTCACTTTTTTAGATCAGCATCTATATTGTTTACATCTTCCCTCGAGATAACAACTCTCTCTAGATTTTCTCCTCCTTCTCTCTAAACAACAAAAAACCCTAAATTATAATCCCTTGATCCGCCGCCTCCTCTACCTACCCATTACCTCCTCTTTCTCTCCCTACCATTTCGCCGGAGATGGGTCTATCCCTTGGCCTATCTCCGGCGATTAGTCACTTCGCCTTTCTTTGTCTCGCCTAGCTGTTCTGATCTCATTCCTTTTCCTTTTGATTCTTCTGGCGCGGCTCCGCTCATCTCGATTGATCGTTTGACTAAGACGGCTGCTTGCCTCCTTGATCCACAAGTCGCCGCTTTTCTCCGTCTCTCCGTCCCGTCATGTCGGATTTGCGGCACCGGCCAGTGTGTGTTCCCTTCCCTCGCCCTTCCCCCACCCCTGGTAAGGCTCTTTGTCCCTGTTCTATGTCGATGGGTATAACCCATCTTGTTTGTCTTGTGGTGTTGTTTTATGATTTTGGGTCTGGCCGATTAGGTGTCCCCCTCCCCTCGCCCCTTCCCCCACCTATCGGCTTCATCCGTGCGTCTGTCGGGTCTGGTTTCTATGTTGGGACATTGTTGGTCTTGTTGCATGTATGATCCGGGCCTCAGGGGACTTCTTTTGGGATTAGGGTTGGCTTTGGTTCGTTTTGGTGTGTCAGGGCCTTTTCGGTTGTCTTGGTGTGGGCGATGTGGTCGTCGTTGTGTTCGTCCAGGAATGATTTCTTGAATGGTGGGTCTTTTCAGTTTCAGAAGTGACGTGGTAGGTTCGAGTTGGGGATTGGTAGTGGGTTTGGTTGGTTTGGATGCGGTGGTCTCCACTTCAATCTTATTATGCTTTTTAATCCTTGTTTATTTTGTTTTACAGTTTTCCAAATAATCTTAACCTCCTACTTGCTAAGGGTGTCCTGTCCCTTATGCATTGGGGTGGTTGTTCGTCACTTAATTACCTCCTTTTGGCTAAGGGTGTCCGGTCCTTTAATCTTTGGGGTGATTGGTTGTCGGCTTATTAAGGGGTTAATAATGACGACTGTAATATTGCATCGGGTCAGTGTTGAGCATATCTCTTTGCGGTCTGTAGAGATGGTCTTGGTTAGGGGGAATTTTAAGTGGTTTCCTCCTTTAGTTCCCAACTATTTACTCGCTATTCTTGACTTTGGGGTCCTGGTCAGCGGGGTTTGTGTTACAAAGTGTAGGAGTTTATTCTCCTCTGGAGACAGATTTTTGTGGTTTGTTTTCCGCCTTTTCTTTCTACGTCCTTGGGGCGTAAGTGCACTTTGTTTTCTCTCGTTGGGTCAAGGGGCTCGTTGGTGTCCAGATAAGGTGTATCACAGCCAAGGAGATGAATCTCCGAGACGCTTTCTTGTGTCTTGTAGTAGGTATTTCTCTGAAGCTGTCTTTATTAAGATGAGTAAAAATGAGTTTGTGGAGACTCGTTGGATTTCCGAGGAAGATTTTCACAGCCAAGGAGATGAATCTCCGAGACCCTCTTTTGGGTTTTGTTGCAGGTATTTCTCTGAAGCTACATCAATCAAGACAAACAAAGATGGGTGTCTTCCTTTGGTTAGCGTTGATCATCCATTAGAGATTGGGGTGATTTTTGAATTTGAAGAGCGTGTCCCGACTACCGTCGTACGCCATCAACACGACGTTTACCGATGCAATTGTTACTATGCTTTAGTTTATGTTATTACTAGTTCTATGGTGTTTTATGTTGTAGTTTATAGGTATGGTTTAGTGAGCCGTACCACTATAATGTAAAACGCTTTCTGTACCGTTGCCAAAAAAAAAAAAAAAAAAAAAAAAAAAAAAAAAAATTATCAAAACATACTTAATTAAAAATGCTACTTGAAATGGCTTAAGTTTTGCATCTACTTTTTTTTTCCATCATCGGTACAAAACCGCCTAATATATGTATACTTTTGGTTTGTCTCTAAATAGTAACATTAAGCGTATATATACCGTGAATTTGTCTCTAAAAACATTGACAAATCAATGACTAAGCAATTAGTCTTCCTTAAGACGGAGGTATCCGTATTAATATTAAAACGGGTCAAATATCAATCGACATTGACACATAGGATAAATCTTTTATTTTTCCTATGCATTTTAGTTTGTTTTATTCATTCTACATGAACGTACAGCTTACTTAACCCGTCTTAAAGAAAAATTTGCCATGACTAAAAAACAAATAATTTCCAAGGCTAAGAATAATATTACAACAAAACATAATTAAATGTGTAGAAATCTAAATAGAGTTGAATTAAATGAAAGGACAAGATGTAATTGAATCAAGTTTGAAAATGGTGATGTATACATCGAAATGAACACAAAACCTGAGAAGTTTTCAATCAAGCAAAGGCCAAAGGTGACAGACAGGCTAAAAAGTGCAGAAGGATTAAAATCGGATGACGTGGGGTCTGCTCTTTCAAGCTTAGGCTTTTTTGACGAGTAATGTTGTGCTCAGGAAAGCCCGTGTACTGTATTACTACTAATGTAAAAGCGTGTCACCCTTCTCTATTTTCCCATTTAAGCCTTCTTTATTTATGGTTTTATATCAACCCCCTTAATTACATCAATAGTACAACTCATATGAGTAAATAGTAGTAAAAGGTAGACTTGACAACTGGGTTAAGTGGATGGTGTTCAAATCGGCTTAGTTTGAATCGGGTTATTTTCGTGTTTGAAAGAGTTTGGATTAGGTCATGTCGTGTTCAAATCATTTTCGAGTAAACTATTATTAAGTTTTTACAATAAATATTCGGGTTGAGTTATATTAGGTTGGGTCAATTCGAGTTCGGGTCAAGCTCGGGTTTTGAGTTCGAGTGTCGGGTATGGGTCGGGTTATTGGGTTGGATCATTTTTACCAGGTCTAGTAAAAAGATCATTATTTGCCTTCTTATTATTAAATGGTCATATCGATTAATACTATATATATAATCCGGAAAGCCAGGGACTTTAATTTAATTAAAAAAATCTATACAAATTATTATACTATATAGTTTTTAATCATAGCGCTGTGTGATAGACGTGACCAATGGATTTCAATGTAAATATTATAAATAGTTTTGGTTGAAATATAAATTTAGAAAATACCGGAGTATGTGGTGATTTTCCTTAAAATAAACATACCCCACTTATGATAATAATTAGTATAAAGATGTTAATTATTTAACATAAACAAATATAAATATGTTATATTTTGGAAACTATTAAAAGATAAATAAATCAAGCTAGATTTCCAAAAAAATATAATATTTCATAAATTGCATGTTTAAGTAGTAAAAGTAATTCTATTAGTAATGAAAAGAATTGTATATACGTTGGATTTAGTAATATGATAAATAGTACAACAAGTCTCATTGAAGATGGACATATTCGTCACAAGCTAAAGACGAGTCAAGTAATACCCAAGTAGGTAGATAAGACAAAAACAGATTGCCTAAGGAGTAGCATTCTGCTTTTGTCTTATCTACCACTTGAATATTATTTGACCCGTCTTCAACTTGTGACGGATATACCCGTCTTCAATGAGAATTTGTGATGATAGTAATCACTCATTTAATAGTCAAAGTAACAATATTAGCAGCAAGCGGGAGTAGTGAAAGTAATAGAAGTAACAACGGGAGTAATGAATTTATCAATATTAATGGGGGAGCAGTGGAAGTAATAATAATTACGTAACAATAATTACGGCGGGAGTAGTGAAAGTAATAGTAATAATAACGAATGTAATAAAAGTAACAATACTAACAACAAAAGAAAGTATATATATGATTTATATGAACAATGAGCTAACCAATCGATTTAAGTAAAATATTAATAACGGGAGTAGTGAATTTGTCTCATAATTTATTTTATCGTAATTTTAAGACGCAATTGCTAAATCCCGCACACCCTTTTATTAAAATCCCCCACATTTTCCACTATTCTTTCGTTATTACCCTTTTTATAAAAGAAGTTGAAAAGATAAAAACACAAACCCTCTAACTCCTCACCATCCCCCGACCACCCATTCCCCAGCCCCAACCACCTATCCCAAACCCTGGCCACCCTCTGCACCGTCGACCACTCATCTTAAATGAGAATCATCACAAACCATCGACCACCCTCATCCCTTCCCCGCGCTGTTTTATCAACGATTAGGGTTTCAATTGAGTTTGGTATTTGAAGGGGTGGTTGTGGACTTGTGGGGTCGTCATGTCGAAGGTCGAAGGGGGCAGTGTCGATTGGTAGTGTAAGGGATGCGTCATCGAATTTGGCGGTTGTCGTAGCAGGGACGGGGTTGTCGGAGTTGTAGGCGCGCGGGGAGGGGGTTGTCGTAGCAGGGAGGCCTGGTCGGCGGGGGTGGAATGGTTGGCACGAGTATAGGGCTGCGGAGAGGTGGTCGGCGGCGCGGGAGGGTGGTGGGGGAGTGGTTGTCGGGGTTGGGAACTTGGAAGGTAGTTTCACGGTTTTTTTATTTTTCTTTTTTTCCCTTTTTTTCTCTCTCTTGTTTCTCTCATGGTGGGTATGAAAAATGTGAGGGGCAGATTCGGGATAAGGGGGATAAATGTGCGGGATTAAGTAAAATAGTGCGCGGGATTTAGCAAGACCCTTTTAAGATACTCTCTCCAATTTTCTATTATCTTCTCTCTTTCTTTTTTTACACTAGTTTGATTATCTTCGCTTTTTCCTTTTTTGGTAAGTTTAATTTTTGTTGTTATTTTATCTCTTCTATAAATTTTACCACTTACACTACTTTCTTCATTCTTCATTTTTTATTATTTTCGCTCTCCTATAAATTTTACCACTTATACTACTTTATTCATTTTTTTATTACTTTTCTTATTTGTTGTGCCCAAAAGAAAAGGGAAGATAAAAAAAATTTGGAAGGAGTATGTCATAGAAAAATATATTAATGATAAATTTATGAGTTATGCAACTTTAAAGTGGTTTTATATAATTGAAAATAAATTTTAATGTTAAATAAAGGTAGCCCGGGTAGGGCCGGGCACCAATGCTAGAGGGTTGTTATCAACCTTCTCTTTCCCACCTTCTCTTCTACTTTCTCCCTTGGCCCTCTCACAATCGGTTAAACAAATATATATCGTATGGGGTCGGATGACAAGTGGTTGAGGCAAAATATACAATATTCTAATCGTTTGTGAGAGAAGAAAGTAGAAAAGAAGATAGAAAATAGAAAGTAGATAATATTCCTCTTGTAAGTATGATGACTTATGTTTATCTTATAATTGTGACCAATTATATCAAAGTACTAGCTTAGCACCCGTGCAAAGTTGCACGGAATATATAGATAGTCTACACAGATAATTTTCAAATTCTTAGAGTTATAATATTTTATTCGCTCAAGTATACAATATACATCATTTATGTACTATAATAATATACATAGTTAAATTAATATACTATTTTTCTTTTCTTTTTTTTTCAAATTATCATCGTTAATCATATAGACTATCCGAATTTGTATTCATGAACTTTGGTACCAATAACCCCATTTTTTGTTTTAAGTTTGATTGTGTTGTTCTTTGCTATCCAATATAAATAATCCTTAATCCTCATCGGTCTTTGTCATGCCTTTAAATTATTAATCTTATGTAAAACGGTTTAACATAAAGATTGCAAAATCCAGATTTAGATCACACGAAAGTCATGCCCGTGGCCCATGGGTATAGAATAGGAATTAAAGGAACCGATACAATAACTATTGCAAGTGTGAGAAAGTTCGCGCTATCAAATACTGTTAGTATAATAATACTAAAATTGTACGAAACACAGTAAAATTCACCCCAGCCTGAAATCATTTGTATGATTGTATCCAATCGTATAACCAAACAATTATATCTTTACATAATACCCGTGCAAAAATGCGCAAGAAATGAAAGTTATAAAAGATGATCATGGTTCTTCTATTATATTAAATATATGTTTAATGGTTCACCCCTATTATATTACTAAAAAAAATCATTTTTCTTATTTGCCATTTTTGCAGTATACTCCATCACAGCTTAATGAAAGTTCATTTTTTTCCATTGAGAATATATAATTGGGTGAATTTATAAAAGATGATGATTGATGCAATATTAAGTTGCCCTGGGATAATATTCATAAGATGTGCACATTTGGTTTTTTGAGTAACTTGTTCGATATAAGAGTTTTTATATGATATATATTTTTTTTTAGTTGGTCTCATGAGAGACCGTTTCCCGCTAATTTAGTGGGAGACATAATAGGGAAAAAAAGAAATTCAGCGGGTCTCTCACCCCATCATGTGAGAGGTCTCTCAATAACGCTCTCAATAACGCTATTGAGAGACCGTCTTTCTGAAGTTTTTGTGATTTTCCTATATTCTTAAAAGATCTGGCATCCCTTAATTCCTTAAAAATGTTATTACATTCTATGTAATATCGTTTGTAGGGCTTTCTTTTCCATGATTCACTATATTTATTGTATATTATTCCATATTCAACTCAATTATTTCATTGCCTAATTGAGTTGCTTGTTGTGTGAAAAATAATAGTGGGTTGTACAAAAAGATTTCATTCTATTTTTCTCAACCTAGATATATAGATGAGATGAGCGAGAAAATGTTAGTAAATGGAGAGCTCTATGACTGACACATGTCATAGTAGTCTCTCTATTATACTTATATATATATATATATATATATATATATATATATATATATATATCAATACTATATATTAAATCCAGAAACCAAGGGACTTTAATGTAATTAAAGAAAGTTATACAAATTAATTATACTATATAGTTTTAAATCAATAGCACCGTGTGATGGACCCGATTAAGGGATCTCAATGCAAATATTATATAGTTTGGGTTAAAATTAAATTATATAGAAGCTTGGTAATTTTCCTAAACATGGTCAATTTCCGTAAAATAAAATAATTAATTAAGATGGTCAATTTTCTTAAAATAAAATAATTAATTAAGATGGTCAATTTCAAGAAGACTAAAAGAAAGAAGATGTCTGGTAATTTTCCTAAATATTTATAGAAGACTAGAAAATGGTCAATTTTCTTAAAATAAAATAATTAATTAGTATGAACATGCACACTTATGGCATTAATTATTATCATCATAAAATTACATATTAAATTTAAAATCTATGCAATTTTATTAAACTTTATAGTTTATTAGATGTATAGAGATGTTAATTATTTAACATACAAAAATATTATAAGTAGGTTATAAATAATTTAAGCTAGATTTCATAATATATAATATTGCATAATTCTTTCGATTTAATTTAATACATATATGTAATATATTTAATTTATATGAATATATAATCCTCTTAAAATTGCATGCCTAAGTAGTAAAAATAATTTCGTCAGTAAATAAAAGAATTGTAGTAACAATGGATATAGTTATATGATAGTAATCACTCATTTGAATAGTAAAAGTAACCATATTATCAGCGATATTAGTGAAAGCGGTAGAAACAACAACGGGAGTAGTGAAATAATCAATATTAATACGGCAATAGTGAAAGTAACAATAATTACGGCGGGAGTAGTGAAATTATCAATATTAATGCGGCAGCAGTAATGACAGTAACAATAATTACGGCGGGAGTAATGAAATTATCAATGATTACGGGCAAGTAGTGAAATATTATTACTATTGTTTCATTAATAAGAGTAAAATATTAACAGCGGGAGTAGTGAATTGTCTCAAAATTTATTTCATCGTAATTTTAGGATATGTCATAGAAAAATATATTATTGATAAATTTATGGGTTATGCAACTTTAAGTAATTTTATTTAATGGAAAAAAATTATAGTAAGTAGAGTTAAATCCAGGAACCAAGGGACTTCAATGTAATTAAAAAAATTTATACAAATTAATTATACTATATAGTTTTAAATCACTAGCACCGTGTGATGGACCCGATTAAGGGATCTCAATGCAAATATTATATAGTTTGGATTAAAATTAAATTATATTGAAGCTTGATAATTTTCCTAAACATTTGTAACAGACTAAAACATGGTCAATTTTCTTAAAATAAAATAATTAATTAAGATGGTCAATTTCCTTAAAATAAAATAATTAATTAAGATGGTCAATTTTAAGGAGACTAAAAAAAAGAAGATGTTTGGTAATTTTCCTAAATATTTATAGAAGACTAGAAGATGGTCAATTTCTTTAAAATATAATAATTAATTAGTATAAATATGCACACTTATGGTATTAATTATTATCATCATAAAATTATATATTAAATTTAAAATCTCTGCAATTTTATTAAACTTTATAGTTTATTAGATGTATAGAAATGTTAATTATTTAACATACAAAAATATAATATAAGTAAGTTATAAATAATTCAAGTTAGATTCCATAATATATAATATAGCATAATTCTTTTGATTTGATTTAATGCATATATGTAATATATTTATATAAATATATAATCCTCTTAAAATTGCATGTCTAAGTAGTAGAAGTAATTTCGTAAGTAAAGAAAAGAATTGTAATAACATTGATATCGTTATATGATAGTAATCACTCATTTGAATAGTAAAAGTAACAATATTATTAGCGAGATTAGTGAAAGTGGTAGAAACAACAACGGGAGTAGTGAAATAATCAATATTAATGCGACAATAGTGAAAGTAACAATAATTACGGTGGGAGTAGTGAAATTATTAACATTAATGCGGCAGGAGTGATAGTAACAATAATTCGGCGGGAGTAGTGAAAGTAACAATGATTACGGGCAAGTAGTGAAATGTCATTACTATTGTTTCATTAATAAGAGTAAAATATTTATAGCGGGAGTAGTGAATTTGTCTCAAAATTTATTTTATCGTAATTCTAGGATATGTCATAAAAAAATATATTAATGATAAATTTATGGGTTATGCAACTTTAAGTAATTTTATTTAATAAATTCAAAATTTAATGGTAAGTAGAGGCAGCCCGGGCGAAGCCGGGCACCAGTACTAGTATATATATATATGAAGGGCTGAGATTGAAAGGGAAAAGGGAGGGATTAGTGCTAAAATTAGGGGATCAATCCTAATTAATCACTTTCCCTCACTACTATCACTAATCAACCCCCTAATTTCACTATATAACCCTTCTTTTTCCACTCACTTCTCTCTCCTATCACACAAAATATCATTCCTCTCATCTCTCTAAAAATTCATAAAGCCAAAAATCTCCAAAAAAAATTCAAAAAACCCCAAAAAAAAAAAATCTCCCTCCTCTCATACACCCACCACCGACAGCCACCGGCCTGCACCAAAAAATACTCACCACCACCGACACCCACCGCCGTCTCCACCAACCACCACCATCGTCGTACCACGCACCACCTCCACCACCAACCTTGCCCTCTCCTCCTTCTCCGTCCACCACCTTACCACCCCTCGCACTACCCCTAAACACCGCAGCCCTACCACCACGTTAACCACCCGACACTCTTCATCAGCCCTTCACGCCTCCTCCATTACCACCACCAACACCCAAACAAACAACACCCTTCTCGCCACCACCTCGACCTCCACCAACCCAGCCACCTCCTTTCTATTTTTCTCTGTTTTTCCAGATTTGAACCCCACCGCCGTCTCCACCAACCACCTCAACTACCCCGACCTCCACTAGCCCAACCACCTCCCTCCCTTTCTCCCTTTTTGTTCCAGATCTGAGCCCCACTGCCCGCCACCACGCGCATCTCGGCCTCTTCTCCCTTCAAACTCGTTTTTTTTTTCTTTTTTTTAGACAAAAGTCGGTACTGGTGATTTTGTGAAGGTGGTTTTTTGATTTTGTGAAGGTGGTTTTTTTGGCTTGTTATACGTGTAGGTGGTTCTCTTTTGTGTTCCTTGATTTGTTTTCAAATCTAAACGTTTTTTTTTTATTTTTTTTTATGGTCTTGTTTTATATTTTTTAAATCTCGTCTTTTAAAAACTCGTCTTCTTTTATATTGTGAGATACAAAAAGCTTTTTTAAAATTTTTAGATCTACTTTTATTCTTAGATCTATAAAATAAATACTTAGTCTTTTTAAGATCTGTTTTTTTTTTTCTAAGTTTCATAATAAAGTTAGTTGTTAATATTTTGGTGTTGGTGTTATTGTTATTGTTCCACATTTATACTCGTATTTTTTTTACATTTACACTCGTATTTCTTGACATTTACACTCATATTTCTTTACATTTACACAATTTTCAGATTTATACTCATATTTCTTTACATTTACACTCATATTTCTTTGCATTTACACGCATTTTTCAGGTTTACATTTGTACTTCTTTACATTTACACTCGGCTTATAAAAAATCGTCTTGTTATATTTTTTTTTTAGATTTATGTTTGAGATCTGATTTGTGTGCAGTGTGTTTTGTTTTTTTGGTGTGTTTTGTCTTTTTGGTTTTCTGATTTAGTTTTTGTGTTCTAAATGTTTTTACCTTTTTTTTTGCTCGTTCTAGATCTAGATTTTTCATGTTGGCGGTGGTTGTTTTTAGATTTAGTTTTAGTTTACAATTTTTTCTTTTAGAATTTTTACATTTACACTCATATTTCTTTACATTTACACGCATTTTTTAGATTTACACTCATATTTCATTACTTTTACACTCATAATTCTTCACATTTACACTTGTAAATTATTACATTTACACTCATAATTACTCACATTTACACTCATATTTCTTTAAATTTACACTTGTATTTCCTCACATTTACACTCATCTTTAAATTTCCACTTGTATTTCCTCACATTTACACTTTTTACATTTACACTCGTTAATATATAAATTTGCATTCATAGTTTTTGTGGATATGAATTGGTGGTGGAGGACGACGTTGGTGGTGTTTGTTGATAGTCGGACTAAAGTTTTACTCATAAAGGACCAAAGTTACACTTGTAAAGGACCAAAGTTACACTAAAAGGACCAAAGTTACACTCTTAAACCTTCAAATTTACACTCGCAGACCTTCAAATTTACACTTAAAATACTACATTTACACTCGTAAAACATCACATTTACACTTGGTAACATGTTAGGATTATATAAATTCAAATTTTTATATAGAAAATTGCCTAAAAAATTAAATTTACACTCTTAAAATATTTACATTTACACTTGCAAAACATCAAATTTACAGCCTTAAAATGTTAAAATTATATAAATTCAAAATTTCCGTCACAAAAAAAATCAAATTTACACTCTTAAAATATTACATTTACACTCGTAAAACATCACATTTACACTTGTAAAATGTTAAAATTATATAAATTCAAAATTTCCGTCACAAAAAAACAAATTTACACTCTTAAAATGTTACATTTACACTCGTAAAACATCAAATTTACACTTGTAAAATGTTAAAATTATATAAATTCAAAATTTTCGTCACAAAAAATCAAATTTACACTCTTAAAAATGTTACATTTACACTCGTAAAATATCACATTTACACTTGTAAAATGTTAAAATTATATAAATTCAAAATTTTCGTCACAAAAAATCAAATTTACACTCTTAAAATGTTACATTTACACTCGTAAAACATCACATGTACACTTGTAAAATGTTAAAATTATATAAATTCAAAATTTCCGTCACAAATAATCAAATTTACACTCTTAAAATGTTACATTTACACTCGTAAAATATCACATTTACACTTGTAAAACTCATACAACATTACATTTACACTTCTGAAATCTGAAACTCAAAACTGATTAATTAGGAGCTAGAGAGAGAAAGAAAAATTAATTAGTGTATAGAAATTTGATTATTGGTAATTTTTTTTGGTAATTTTCAATCTCAACCACCCATCTCAATCCAACCATCCACATTTTTTTCCTTTTCTTTTTAATAGCCATTAATCAAATTCATCTCAACCATCAAATGAGTCCATCCAATGACCCCTTAGAAGGACTTATGGACTCAATTGAAAAGGAGGACTCATTAGAACTCCCCTCTCTCTCTCTCTATATATATAGATTCTTTTAAACGGGATTTAGTTTGACACGGTAGTAGAGTTTTACCCGCAAATCGTACCTCCTAATTTAAGAGAAATGGATCCTCTCCATTCCTCTCACAATCTTTTTAAATAATAATTTTTCCTTTTATCCTCATTTTCGTTTATTTTCATGCGTAAAAGTAGAACCGTTAAATATTGTCAAAATGCGATCCGGACCATTGATATGAACTTGAGTGAGAAAATGGGCTCTAATTTAAGGAAATGGAGTGAGGGTACTAAGCACTTCTATCATGAACCAATGTCAAACTCATTCGCAAGCAATGATGAAGGTGATATTATTTTTAGCAGCTAGTCTTGCTATAGACGACGGATATATTCGTTTATAACTAAAGATGGGTTAAATAGCATGAAAGTGGTGACATTTTTTGCCCCATCACCCCAATTGTTGCTTGTCCTATTAGGAATGTTGTATTGTATTTGGCCCGTCTTTAATTATAGACGGATATGTGCCGTCTATAATGAGATTTTGTGTATTTTAAGACTAAAATTTCTTTTATAAATGCATTCAACATGTCATTTAGATACATGTTAAAAAGCCGTTAATTAAAAATTGCTCCGAACTTTGAACCTTAGCTCCTTCATTTTTTAGAGCACAAATTCTTATTTCAGACGGACACTTTTGGTCTTATTTGTTAGACGGATAAAATGTTGCCATTTTTTAAGAAAATATAACCAATTAATTCACAAAATGTTATGACTAGAGGTGTCATTTTTTACCCTGAAAATGATGTGAACAATAATGACAACATGTTATCAAAAAATAACAACATTTTATTTTAAAATGATGACATGTTACCCGTCTTATTTCAGACCAAAAGAAATGGTCTTAAGAAAAACGGACCGTTTTTAGAGGCATAGGCTTCAACGGTGCCAATTTCCAATTACCCATTTACTTCCCACATAGATTGGGGTGCTGAAAGTGGAAAGTAAGTAGACAAATAATAAATTTCTCTTGATAGATGAGTAAACTAAAAATTAAAAATACACAAATTCTCATTGAAAACGGCGATATCCGTTACAAGCTTATGACGGGTACTGTTTTCTTTCACAAAATACCCATTGAGAGGTGTGTGGGAAGCACATGGGGGGTGCCCCACCTTGTCCCCTCTTCCTTTTTGTGAGAGGTCACAAGCTTGTGACGGGATTAGCCCGTCACAAGCAAGACTAGCTATTAAAAATATCACAAAATCTCATTATAGACGGCAGCTATCCGTCTATAAGTAAAGACGGGTCAAGTAACATACCACATTACACATAAAACAAACAACAACTTGTGTGGTGGGGTCCAAAAATGTCACCACTTTAAGGGTATTTGACCCGTCTCTTGCTATAGACGGATATATCCGTCTATAGCAAGACTTGCTGTAAAAAAATCACTTATTGTTGTTCCCTTTTTGCCCTTTTGCCTAGAATATTTTTGAGTAAATAAAAAAGTAAATTGTAAAAGATATAATATGAGAAGACAATATGGGCAATGAAGTGGTAGTGTAGTAGTAGTGCCTTTGCTTTGGCTTGGTGCTAGCTTATGATTACCACAATCAAAAGTAGTCTTCTCCGATCTCTCTTTTGGCCCCTCATCAATTATACACTTCTTCCTTATTATTTCTCATTCCCTCAACTCTTCCTTGTCTCCCTCTTCCAATTTTAAATGATTGCCATGGGAAAATCTGTCTCAGTCTTTGCCTCATGCAATTCTTCATGCAAATTAGTCACATCTCCATTATTGTATTTATACCGTTTCTTATTTAAAACGGATATATTCATCTTAAATTTAAATCTGGTTAAATATATAGAATAAATAAGATAGAGCAAAATGCGTACAAACTGACGAAGAGCTTGTCTCATCAATCTAAGTGGGGTGTATATTTTACTCGTTTTAATCTTAGTACAGATACTTAAGAGAGATCAACTGTTTTATTTATTAATTTTTCTGTAAACATTATGCTTGTGCCAATAATTAGTAGATCACTTAATCACCTAGCATTTCAAGTCATTGTTAATCAATGTGTATACGATAAAATAAATAAAATAGAATGCTAAAAATACTCAAAAATTTACTTCATAAATAGGGCAACAATCATATTTAACTCCACCATCTCAAAGGCTTTCAAGTTTCAAGTATGACACTATAAAAGAAATCAAATGTACAAGAGGGCAAATAAAAGGGTGGTCCTAACATCACGCCTCAGACTCCTGATAAGATAATCGTGTAAAAGAAGAAAAGTCATAACGTCACTCTAAAATGTACTCTATCACTTAAAACACATTTTAAAAAATTCCCTAAGTTAAAGGTTGCATGGATTAGATTTGATCTTAGGAATTGCATGCATACATTATAGATTCATAGTACAAGTAGATTGGAATGAGGAAGGATATGCTGGTTTCCTCTTTCTTTTGGGTTCGTCTTTACAACCCACGTTTTCTCTTTTTGTCTGAAAGTAGTTGTGGACGACCAATTAATGCCAAAATCAAAGCAAAATTCCAGTAAAAAATAAAGATTTTTTTTTTTAATTTTTGTTTTATGTTTTTATTGTCAATTAAATATTTTTTAAAAAAAGGAAAAGGTCTTGACTTGTGAGTAAAAATTGAGGAATTGGTGACTATAAAGTTACTGGGGACATATGTTTCCACAAAATCTCATTGAAGACGGCACGTATCCGTCACTTTGGAGTGACGGATACCATTTCCTCTCACAAATGACCCAAATAGAGGAGAGAGGGAAGCACATGGGGTGTCCCCACCTTCTCCCCCTATCCGTTTTGTGAGTGACATTACCCGTCACTTACTCCGACCCGTCTTCAGCAAGACTAACTGATATGTTTCTCGTATCATCAGCTAACATAAAGATCGTTAATTCACATGTAGGACTACTGTATGTAGGACTCAGTAGGAGTATGTAAGATTAGGCTACAGTGCTACACAGTAAAAGTCATTGGATAATACGGAGTAACTGTTTAATTATAACCTTCATAGTTAAATTCATCAATAAAGTGCTTTCTTGACTTTCGTATAAAGCGTGTACTACTAATATATACAGAGCTATAACTAGTCTTTTTTTTTGTCTCTAAGTGCTTGCTAAGTTAGGCCATATTGTATTCGGCTCAAAATAGTTGAACTGAATTGAATTAAATTAAGCTGAGCTGAGCTAAATAATGGAGTTGAAGTAGACCTTATTCTTTTCGATTAAAAGAAACTGAACTGAATGGAGTTGAAGTATGAGTTAATTTGTGAAGAGATGAGCTCAACTAGATAGAGCTTAACTGAATTGAAATTAAGCAAAAAAAGAACAGGGCCTAAGAATTAAATTGTGAAGAGATAAGCCGAGCTGAAATGTATGAAGCTAAACTGAACTAAATAGAGCTGAGCTGAATTTTAAAAAAAAAAGGATAGAGCTTTACTCATTTACTTTTGTTCAATGAACTGGTTTTGTCACCCGTGCAATGCTCGGTATAGTTCTATGTTTTCATAAGATTTTGACGTTTATTTTTATCCATAAAATTGAATGCCAATATTTAAATATAAATGTATAACAAATTCTTGCACAAATTACGATATATAGTACAAGACAATTACGTATTTTTTAAAAATATAAATAATTTAAATTACGCAGACAAATATTTTTTTGTGTCAATCACGAAAACAAATACACATGAACAAAATAGTTATCCAAAATTTGCACCGGAAACTTTCCAACTCATTAACATAAAATATGTGCTACTTTATTTGAATCTATCTTTTAATAAAACAATACATCCATAACTTATTAGTTTCTACCTTACGTTTTTTTACCTTTAATTTTACCTCAGTTTCGTGTCTTTGGTATTTCTTCCCTCTTCAAATTACCCAAGTGATACTTTGCCTTATCTGCATTCACTTACGTTTCATGATGCTTTAAAGTTTATATAAAAATATATTGAACAAAAGATAAAACATGAACATGACAAAAACTTGACAAACGAATCAAAACATTGTCACATGTAAATCATTTAAATTAAACCAAATGAAAAACACGAATTCAATAAGAAGTAAACGATTCATAAAACCAACAACATAACAATTAAAATATATTTTATTGGACACAACAACAACAACAATACCAAAAACAATACTCAATATAGTCACTATAGTCAAATAAATAAATTAAAGCATAAAATATAACCCACAACTTAGAAACTTAAGGGCAAATGGGCAATAGATTTTAAATAAATAAAGTGAATAGAAACTATTAGGTATTATAGATAGGTTTTATAGCCATTACACAACCACATATTTTCATATTTTAATTTTATTTTTAATTTATTTTGTGGTATTATTAAATTAGATAATTGATTGCCATTGTGGACGTGGGCCACTTACACGCCGATCCGCGGACGTGCAGCGATCGGAAAGCCACGCTCGGTGACGTAGAAATACTTTCGACCGGATCGCTTTAGATCGGTCGGTTTCGTCTCGGTGAAGGTCTCGAAACGATTGCTAGAGATATTCGGAGTCGCCACCAAGCAATTATGGGATGCCTGGAAACCGTTCGAATCCACTTTGTACCTCGATCAAACGAAACAAAAAGTGGTGCTTGACATAGGTACTAAAGATAAAGAATCGTCTCTTTTTAGCATCCTATCGCTAGAATGACTTTCGTTTGCCCTGGATAAGGTCGTTCACTATCCAAAGTTTCTGAGTAAGAGGTGAGGGTACGTATTGAGAAGCTCTTTAATCGAACACTCAATCCCGCCCGCGGTAGCAGCCTCTACTGATCGATCTTGGTTGGTTAAGTGCACAAGTTGATAAAACGGGTTAAATGCATAAATGCGCATCCACAAGTTTAAACCTAACATGTGAGATTTGCTATATCGGTTGTTTATCCAAGTATCAAGTAATTGATGTCAGGTTGGATTTGATGTTGATTTGCATGCAAGACGGAAATTAAACATCCATTTACCAAGTTAGGTTTGTGGTGTTTAACATGATCCATTTGTCTTAAGAAAGTGTTTTAGAATCCAAAGTGTAAAATGCAAACTCATCAACCTGATCCGTCCTGTATTCGGGTTAACCGAAGTCGGGATCGTCCTGGACGAGTGTTGGAAATGGGACAGGAGCAGTGCTAGACAGCCATTGAGGCTCGAGCCTGTTTGCGATGCAAATGGGTCTGCCCAGATATGAAAACTGGAGTTCAGAGAGCCCTGCCCAGATATGAAAACTGGAGTTCAGAGAGCCCGTTTAGGCGCGAGCTAGGCGACGACCCAACGGTGTAATACTATGGTTTTATGAGTCTCTGGGTACTCTATCGAGTGGGCCTTACTCTGTCGAGTAAGGGTGTGTTGCGTTTTAAAAATAGTTTCTGACCTATTGGGTACTCGATCGAGTAACCTTGATACTCGATCGAGTAGGAGGCACTCGATCGAGTATGTCAGCTACTCGATCGAGTAGCCGGTTTATGAGGGGATGATTTGTCGGGTTTTGTTAATAATGCGATTTAGTATATAATTACTCCCGTCACTTTCTTTAAACACTTTTACAAACCTAATTGCTTTCAAAAGAGAGAACAAACTACGTTCTTCGCATCAATCGCATTGTTGGCAAATCTCGGAGCTTGGAAGGTTGGAATTCGTGTTTCTTTATACCTTCGTAATCCTTGTGTCGAGGGTAAGATCTACATACTGTTTTTATAGTATTTCGTTAAAGTTAGTTAAACCCTAATTTGGAGATTTGGGGGTTTTGTTGTGTTTCTTGATTGGTAGTGATTATATGATTGTATGTTAGGAGGAGGATTCGTAGAAGAAGCCTTTTGATATCAGCGGTTGAGATCGTCTGACTGTGTTGCTTTCCAGGTAGGGTTTCCCTACTCAGTATTAGTCCCATAATGTGTTGTTGGTGTTTTGTGGTTGTTGAATATTATCATACTCGTATTGTAACGATTGTTGAATTTGGTTGTTGTTAGTAGTTGTGATTGATTGTATCTGTCTGTGTTCTTCGGGGCACAAATACTATTATACCTCTAGTTGTATAATAGGCATTGTACAACTACTATACATTTATCCGAGCATATATGTAATTTTCCTGAGCTTTTTAAAAGTTTAGTTATTTTATGTTTTAAGTGTATGAGTTCAAAAACTTTACAACATAGCTCGGATTCTTTAAAACAAAACTCGAAAACTTTAGTGCAGAGCTCGATTTCTACACCATACAACTGGTGGTATAGTCTATTAATTGTTCTTCGGGGTGCGTCCCTGGCTGAGTGGAGTCACTTGCGGGAGTGGCTTCACGCCCATTATTCGCCTTCTGTGGAACCCGCCACAGAAGGGATGTGCACATTAAGGAATTTGGGTTTATCGCTCGACGGTGATGAGCGGGGATTTGGTGGGTACGGCTGCGGTCCCCCACTGGCGGCGTGGAGTGACCTGTTGCGATGGGCACTCTTGTAACACCCCCATATTCAGAGGAGCCTTAACTAGGCCTTCCTTAGCATATAAGGGCGTTACCATCTCGGTTGCCCGAGGATAGTAATCATCAAATGTCGATAAGAGAACTATTATGTTATATTACAAGTGATTTAAACCAACAAACGATATAAAGATACAACTCAAAGCTATACTCTAAAGCTATTGGATCTCGTGAAGACTCATCCCTGCCCGGACTCCAGCTATCAACAACATCAACACCTGCTAAGACCGACTGCTCACCATAAGGGATCACAGCAGACACATAACAAACAAACAACCACACAAGGTCAGTACTGAGATAAGATACGACAACAACAACATAGCTACCAACACGACACGAACTATCAATCTCACACACAATCACAATAATCTAAGCAACCTCTGTCACTGACTGTCCACTGGACCAGCCCTGCCAGTGGGGGACCGCAGCCGTTCCCACCAAATCTCCGCTCATCATACCGAGCGATAACCCTGTCCATTAATGTGCACATCCCCTTCCGTGGCGGGTTCCACGAAGGGCAAAACTAGGGCGTGAAGCCACTCCCGCAAGTGACCCCACTCAGCTGAGGACACGCCTCGAGAACCAGAGACAAACAATCACAATCAGCTGAAACGCAACAACCAATAAACTGTACGTACTAACCAACTACAGCATACACGCTGCCACACAACGCAGCTATAACTCAACAACCATGATACGACAATCGACACACTAGACTATCTACAGAAACTGAGTAGGCGAACCTTCTTTTAAGCAACTGCAACCAATCCATGCCAACATATGACATATCCAGCAACCAAGCAAAGCCTATAACCACAACACAATCATCTATTACTACCAAGCAAACCCTAATTGCAAAGATGAGGACACGGATGATGATTATGACATACCTATAAGGAGAAACCCGGCAAAAGACCGCTACCCGACTCAAGTGACGCTCTCCTAAGGTACAAGGATCTTAAAAAGACTTCCATGGAGGTTTCATGGTGAAGGGAAGGGAAAGAGGCGACTGAAGGATAGGAGGAAAGTGGCGGAAATGATATGCGGATATAACAAAACGCGATTAAAAACCCTCGCTGAAAACTCGATACTCGATCGAGTACCCAACATACTCGATCGAGTGGCCCCCTACTCGATCGAGTAACCTAGCTACTCGATCGAGTAGCCTCTACTCTATCGAGTACCACTCATAACTCGTAACCCAAGATAGTTTTGGCACGCATTTCTAAGACTATTCCCGCTCCCAAGGTCAGTCAACGCTGGTCAAAGGGTCTCTAAAAGGGCGGGTTACGGTCTTCCCCCCTTAAAAGAACTTCGTCCCCGAAGTTCAACTCACTCATCTTAACGCACAAGACACGGGAAAACACGCCATCACCATTCTTCCTACTCAAGTCATTACTCCCCGGAAATACCATCCCCCATGTCATCATCATCACCGTCTAACGTTCTATTCAAACCGACTCTTACAACTATCATGCAAACATTGTCATCATCAACTGTCACTCTATATGTATACCTCTACTCTTACAAACTATCATATATAAAATATCAACCTCGCAATACAAATCAGCACAAATAACCATCACCCATCATATGATAACAACTATCAACCCGAAACATATCTCCTGTCAACTTCATGCCGCACAACTAATACCACCATGTTACTTAACAACGCGATTCTATTACGCCACATTGCACCACAACTATCTCCTTATGACTGTCCTTTAAAACATACTATCACATTCACTTTAATGAACTAAAGTAACTACTTACACTTCATATAAGTAATGTGATCAAAGTACTATAAAATTTTGTAATTAAACAACAAAACGTTATAAATGAACAACAACATAACTTCAAAATTAGCCTTTTTATTTTGCGACATTACTCTTCCCCTCTAAAAAGGAACTTCGTCCCCGAAGTTCACCACCAAAAATTACAACACATATTACCTATTTCTTGCTTCATAACATGAATTAGAAAAATATTATTTATTATGGACATTACTCGCTAAGCATATACTCGTTAAATTATAAATCATACACAAACCACCGGAATAACTAGCCGCCGTCGATAAAGCACGTTAATATCGTATGCACAAACGTGTGAAGAGATGTAACTTCAATGGATAAATGGTAATATGGCATATGTAATATTAAAACAACAATAAATTATCACCACTTCACTGGTTGTGACAAACATGCATATAAAACTCAAGCGCGGCTTCCCACATATGAAATTAATGATTCAAAGGTGTTACTACGCACTAACAACCACATTAAACATCAAACTTGTAATTATAAAACAATTGCACACTTTTAATTTTCGAAAACCTCCTGTAACAGTGCTACTCGATCGAGTATGTAGTGGTACTCGATCGAGTGCCATGCTACTCGATCGAGTGTCTTGGCTACTCGATCGAGTAGCCCAAAGATCAGAATGCTTTTTATCTCTCTTTCCTGCAGCTACTCGATAGAGTACGGGGTACTCTGTCGAGTACCTACATGCCAAATTGCCTTATAAAACTTGTCATAAATCAACATACATATACATAGTCGTCATATAACTCGAGTCGGGATGACTCCCCGACTCCCAACATCCTGCAACAAGGTCACAATATCAAATCCGACCTTATGGCCAACAATACAAGTCCATAAACCAAGTCTCAACGAAAACAACTACCAACATCTAACAATGCTACCAACATCTAAAACCAACGACCATAAAGAAAGATAAAACAAGGAGCATCACTCCTCCTGCTGCTGCTGCTGCTCAACCATCACCTCATCATCACCACCACCTCCAGAAGTACCCGCTCCCGATGACCCAATCCCCGCATCTACTCCTTCTCCGGCTCCCGGACTCACGTACCATGGGGTCAAGCCACCGTAGGCAAAGGACTGAGGTGTCCCCCACGTCGACTGATCCACCCCGTAGGAGTGGAAAACCCTTGTGTAGTCCCCAACTCCACTCCACCAAACCGGATGCGGTCCCTCGGTCCCTATCCCTTGAGTGTACGCCATCTCGTGCATGTTCCTGAGTGTCAAAGTAGATGACACTCTCTCCGCCAAGTAGCTGGATCGCGTCTCCGGGGTGTCGAGGTAAGGGTAGCACGGAAAAGGATGATGCAGCTGCTGTGGTGCTACCGGCCGTGGCCTAGTCTCCGAGGTCCTCTCCCTCACTCGACGGGGTCCTCTCCCCAACCTAGGTCTCTCCACCACCACGACCGCCGCATTCTCGCCCTTCTTCGGCTCTGGCATCACCTCGATAATCGTGTAGTCGATGAGGTATGTCTGCAGCTAGCGGGGTCTATCAACATCCTCCTCCTCCTCCTCCTCCTCCTCCTCCTCCTCCTCATCAGAGTCCGCAGTCACTACCGCCGGCTCTAAGGGCTCCGTTGGTGGGAGGTGCTCAGGAGCTGGAATTTTTATCCAACTCATGCCCCACACCCTCCAAGCTAGGCTACCGTCAGCCAAGGTCCTCAACCATTTCAGGTCGAGATAGTAGTCACGGTCCATAGTGGGCACTGGGGTAGCTAGAGGCATGTACTCCGAAGAAGCCTCAAAAGAGGTTAGCTTTTCAGCTAACCGAGTGGCGATAGCGCCACAACTCAAGTACGGAAGAGGCGAGCCATCAAGGCAAGGGCAGCACAAACCACGGAAGGAGCATTAAAGACCACTTTCCTGGCCCGCTCTGGGTTGAGGTACGACATTAGAAGCAACACCTCATGATTGTTCAATTTACTGATATCCGGTCTATCATAAAGGAGGTTCGAAAGAGAACGGAGAAAGACCCTCAAGGTAACATGCTGAACGTCATTAATTAACATGTTACTTGAGGTAGGAGCTGGCTTTCCAAATCGGACAAGGCATTAGGCGGCAGACACCGCACTCAGCAGGAATATCAGTGATATAATCCTTGGGAGGCTTGGCCAACCCAAGGTGAGACGGAAACAGATCCATAGTCAACAGAAAACTGGTGTTCATCAACCTAAACTCAACGGTCTGGGCAGCTGGGTCATAGCTAAAGGAGCTCATAAACTCTAAGGTAAGAAAAGGATAAGAGTGTTTCCTCAGCCTATACAACCCAATAAGGCCCAAAGTCTCAAAAATGTGACGGACATCCGTTTCTATCTCCAAATCCTCCAACAATGTAGTGTCTATACACCTCGTCGGTCTCATTTTGCGTTTTTGTAAAACTACAAAACACTCTCTCTGTTTGAAATCGACAAAAACAACAGAAGGGTACTCCGCAACTGCGGGTACCACGGATCCACTCCCTTCCCCAATCTCAGGTTGAGTAACCCTCCCCCGTTTACTTTGACGGGTTCCTACGTTCGATCTCGGCATCTGTTTCAGCATATGACTTAAGCAACTTGCATAAACACGTAAAGCATATACTTCATGTAATTTGGACTTTACATACTCAGCTGGGTACACAAATTCACCAACAAGTTCGACATGTGAAGCACATAATTCATGCCATTAACTTTGAATACTCAGCTAGGTACACACATTCACCAGCAGTTTCCCAAATTTGATATATAAACTTAGTTTACAGCTACTCATTAACCACAATTGCGAAACATTTATCATGGTGAATACACATGCTCAACAAATTCTAACATCCTAGCATGATTCTCATGTTACCCTATACACACACTTAACAACATGTGAAGCATTTGAACAAGCTCATGGAAAGGTAATTTAGAACATATCATCATCAACCTTCAATATTAGGAACAACAACTTAATTAAACTTTTCAGACGGTCTCTACAGCTGTAACAATTTTGACATATTCTTCATCATTCATCATCACTAGTATCATATTGAAGTTCAACCTTTACTTAAACAGTCATGTACAACACCAAATTTCAGATATAGCAAACGAATTTCCACTTGAGGCACTTTTAAGACGGAGTTTTAAGGCAACTTTTTAAGGTGAAAATCATCAAAATCCACCCTTCAACATGATATAAACAATGTATAATACTTAATTTCATCATCTAATCAATGTAAAACAATCAAAAATCAATTTCAATTTTGTAACCCTAGAAATTTCGGCTTCAATATTGATAATTTCTAGCCTATTTTACAGCAATTAATCACCAACAATCAAATAAAGAGGGCATGTGAATCATATTTCAACAATTAAAAGCAACAACCTATCCATATGAATCGAAAATTTCAGGTTATATAATTATTCTAAAATATCCAAATCAATAAATCATGTGAATTAAGAAGAAAGCATACCTTGATTAAGTAGCAAAGTAAATAAAGGAAGTTAATCAAAGAAATCAATCCCAAGAATCACCACCAACACAAGATGAGGAAAGGTTTTGAGAGGAAATTAGGCTTAGGTTTTCGAAATATAGAAGAAGAATGAGAAGAATAGAAAGAATAGGGGTTTTAAGAAACCCGTAAGATTCACTGTACAGTAACCTACTCGATCGAGTGTCTAGGGTACTCGATTGAGTACCACCCTACTCGATCGAGTAGGCGCTATTTCGTCGAGTATCTGCAGAAATTTTTCCACATCCCGACGTCATAGCTTCCTAACTAGATCGAGTGAGGTCTACTCGGTCTAGTAAGCACTCGCACTCGGTCAAGTATAGTTAAGCACTCGGTCAGAAATACGAAGTAACTTGAAGATTCCTACAAAACAACATCACGTGTCGATTCCAAACTAAGTTCGGAATTCGGCACTAATTATCACACTCGTTCACGTATTACAATCATTACTCACGCATAACGTATCGCCTCAACTAATAAAGTGTATGTCACATTACGCTACACAAATTACCCAACTCGGTTTACCTGCTACCGAATCATTCATAAACATAATCACGTCATCTTATTACACTTAAACTTACCTTACATATTACTACCAAACTCGTGTTCACTCCAACTTGAAGCATATAATTAACATTAATTCATTCTTTCATATAACATATAATTGCATATCCTCATAACAAATTAATCTATCATGTTCTACATTCAATCATAGCAAATCATCTTACAATTATTACGCAGCGGAAAAATTTCAACCAATAAACAAGCCATGAACGCATTACTATATGCTATGTTTCAAATCATAACTCAACAATTCTATAACTATCATCATCGTACTCACGGTAGGGTTTATAAACTCGTACATGACTAACGTCACCATCAACTTACAACAAACACCAGCATGTTCATCCTTCTATTATAACACACCCATTCACATTCCCACACATTTCTATCGAATAGACTTTTGTCACGTATCTCAAAATCATCATACAAGCTCACTAATCATGCCAAAACTTCACTAAGCACGGCCCAAATACAGCTATCACATCCTTATTAACTCTAACCAAGACTCAACTACAAGTAGCTCCGACACAATTAGCATACACGTCACACATATACACACGGACTCCACATTCCCGTACCATGTGACTGGCTTAAGTATCATGGGGCCAAGATTTTGAAATGAGGGCGCCTACTCACCCAAAACCTAGCATCAGCTGGGGCTCCCATTACACATACACCAGGTTCATTTTATTAGACTCACTATGTTCATTATTTTTATTTGTTACAGGTTCCAAAATCGTCGCTCTGATACCACTTTGTAACACCCCCATATTCAGAGGAGCCTTAACTAGGCCTTCCTTAGCATATAAGGGCGTTACCATCTCGGTTGCCCGAGGATAGTAATCATCAAATCTCGATAAGAGAACTATTATGTTATATTACAAGTGATTTAAACCAACAAACGATATAAAGATACATCTCAAAGCTACACTCTAAAGCTATCGGATCTCGTGAAGACTCATCCCTGCCCGGACTCCAGCTATCAACAACATCAACACCTGCTAAGACCGACTGCTCACCATAAGGGATCACAGCAGACACATAACAAACAAACAACCACACAAGGTCAGTACTGAGATAAGATACGACAACAACAACATAGCTACCAACATGACACGACACTATCAATCTCACACACAATCACAATAATCCAAGCAACCTCTGTCACTTACTGTCCACTGGACCAGCCCTGCCAGTGGGGGACCGCAGCCGTTCCCACCAAATCCCCGCTCATCATACCGAGCGATAACCCTGTCCATTAATGTGCACATACCCTTCCGTGGCGGGTTCCACGAAGGGCAAAACTAGGGCGTGAAGCCACTCCCGCAAGTGACCCCACTCAGCCGAGGACACGTCTCGAGAACCAGAGACAAACAATCACAATCAGCTGAAATGCAACAACCAATAAACTGTACGTACTAACCAACTACAGCATACACGCTGCCACATAACGCAGCCATAACTCAACAACCAAGATACGACAATCGACACACTAGACTATCTACAGAAACTGAGTAGGCGAACCTTCCTTTAAGCAACTGCAACCAATTCATGCCAACATATGACATATCCAGCAACCAAGCAAAGCCTATAACCACAACACAATCATCTATTACTACCAAACAAACCCTAATTGCAAAGATGAGGACACGGATGATGATTATGACATACCTATAAGGAGAAACCCGGCAAAAGACCGCTACCCGACTCAAGTGACGCTCTCCTAAGGTACAAGGATCTTCAAAAGGCTTCCATGGAGGTTTCATGGTGAAGGGAAGGGAAAGAGGCAACTGAAGGATAGGAGGAAAGTGGCGGAAATGATATGCGGATATAACAAAACGCGATTAGAAACCCTCGCTGAAAACTCGATACTCGATCGAGTACCCAACATACTCGATCAAGTGGCCCCCTACTCGATCGAGTAACCTAGCTACTCGATCGAGTAGCCTCTACTCTATCGAGTACCACTCATAACTCGTAACCCAAGATAGTTTTGGCACGCATTTCTAAGACTATTCCCGCTCCCAAGGTCAGTCAACGCTGGTCAAATGGTCTTTAAAAGGGCGGGTATTACAACTTTGGTAGGGCTACACACTTTAGTGTGTAGTCAGTATTGTGGAGTTGGGAATGGAGTTCGGAGGATATCTGTGATAATTGAGCTGTTTGTTTACTGTGTTGTTGGTCTATATAAATTGTGTGATTAGTACTGACCCCGTTTATTGTTTTAAAAACTGTGGTGATCTATTCGGGGATGGTGAGCAGTTGTTGAGCAGGTATGAGTCGAGTCACATGGGATAGCTGGGATGTGCCACCGTCTGAGGATAGAGTCTTCCGCTGTAGCATGATAGTTTCTTAAACATTTCATTTAGCTGAGTAGACAGTTGGTTTTGAGAACATGTAACCGTATTTTGGTATTTGGTTTTGGATTGTATTCGATTCACTAAAGTTATACTATTTAAATGTTGTTTCGTTATTGTCTTATGATTATCATTGCCTCGGGCAACCGAGATGGTAGCATCTTTATACCTGAGTGGTCCTGGTAAGGCACTTGGAGTATGAGGGTGTTACAAAATGGTATCAGAGCGACGATCCTGAAACCTGTAACCAATGAATCTATTGAATATAGGGAGTCAATTAAAATGAGCCCGGGGTAAAGGTTGTAGGAGCTAACGCAAAGACTTGGGAGACGTCCTAAAGACGCGAACTCGCCCTACAATTTTGAACCGGTCACATGGGGGGTATATGTCAAGGTCGTATGTGATGTTTGTTAGCTTGAATGTGGATGTGACGATGTACGTTGTGAATTGTTGGATGTTGGGAGTAGAATATTGAAATTGTGAATGGAAGGTTGGTGAAGTTAATAAAAATGTTGTTTGAATAAGAAGCATGTTGGATGGTTATTATGTGGCATTTCATAACATGAAATATTTGTTCTGTTGATCACATGAAGAGTTGTGTAGAATTGCATGCTTAGCTATATTATAATGTTGAGTTTATAAAGTTGTATAGTATGTTGGGATATGTGAGATAACATGCGGGTAGTGTATACGAGTCAGCATGACTCGATCGAGTAGGGGGCACTCGATCGAGTAGGTGAGGTACTCGATCGAGTGAGTCTGACTCGATCGAGTGGGTATTTGATGTTTTTAAAACCAGAATCGTGTTTTTGGGCACTCGATCGAGTACATAGGGCACTCGATCGAGTAGGGGGTCACTCGGTCGAGTATGTTAGAGATCAGAAGGTCTGTTTGGGGTCTGATGTTGAGGCACTCGATCGAGTATGGTGGGCACTCGATCGAGTAGCCTCTACTCGATCGAGTAGGCTTAGGCACTCGATCGAGTGTGTTCTGGGCAGTCTGCTTTCGTGTTTTGAGGTTTTAGTGCGTATGTTTATATCTACCCTTTCTTATATAGTTTTAAGATGCCGCCCAAGAGAAACGACTTGTATGCGAGAGCTGTGAGCATGAACATCGATGATGTTGTTAAGATGTTGGAGCATCAGGATGCTCTTACTGAGGCCCTAAAGAGTGTGGGAAAGGATAAGGAGTTTGACCACTCCAAGATTAGCCTTTATATATCGAGGTTTAACCCAAAAGAGTACAAGGGGACCGGGGAGCCTAATCTTCTTGACAACTGGCATCGTGAGATGGAGAACATACTAGACCTGGTACACTGTCCTGATGAGATGAGAGTAGAACAAGCTGCGTTCTACTTGAGGGAAGCAGCTGGTGAGTGGTGGGACAAGGTGAAGGTGAGTGCTAGGGAGATGTATACGAAGTAGGGCTTACCTACTATACCTTTGGAACAGTTTCGGAGGGCTATGAGGAAAGAGTTTGTACCTGAGCATGTGAGGAGTAAGCTGAGGGAGGAGTTTGATGGGTTTAGGATGACATCTGATATGTCAGTTGCTGAGTACTACAAGCAGTTCAATGAGAAGTCTAGGTATCTGAGGACGTGGGTTTGAGTGAGGAGAACCTAGCGCTGAGATTTGAGAGGGGGTTGACCCCTAAGATCATGGATAAGTTACCCGTGGGAGTCCTTACCGATGTTAAGGAAGCTTATGAGAGGGCTGTGAGAGCTGAGAGGTTGGTGGAGATGGCTCAGGAGAGAGTAGTTGAGAAAAGAAAGGCTGAGAGTGAGGGTGGTGGCCAATCTAGTCACAAGAAAGGCAACCACAATCAGGCTAGAGCGTTTTCTTCTGGGTCAGGGTTCAGTGCTGGGGCTTCCTTTGGGCGTGGCCGTATGAGTGGTAGTGGTAGTTGGGGGACGACCTGCTATGGATGTGGCGGTGTAGGTCACAAGAGACATGAGTGCACGAGTTTACCTGGAGCTTTTCAGAGATCGGCTCAGGGGAGCTATTCTCAGGGGCCGGCACAGAGTTATGCGAGCAATAGACCGTCTGGGTCATGGTCTAACCGGGGAAGTCAGAGCTATCAGGGTGGAGGTAACCGCAATGGCGGTAATTCCTATCAGAAACCAGCTACGAACAACAACAACCAGGGGTCGGGTGCTAAGCCGACCACATCAGCCAGTACTATCCAGGGAGGTGGATAGAAAACCAGTGGAAAGCTGTTCATGATGGACAAGAAAGCAACGGAGGATGATGCACATGTTATCACTGGTACTTTTCTTGTTAACGGTATTTATACCTTTGTTTTGTTTGATTCGGGGGCGTCTTAGTCGTTTGTATCTTCGAGTCATGTTAAACGGTTGGGTTTGAGGGTATATGAGTCTGTAAGTGAGAAAGTTTTTATACCTTCGGGTGAGTCTGTATCTTGTGGGAGGTTCTATAGGGATGTACCTATGATAGTTGGGCAAGTTAATCTACCTGTAGACTTGCTAGAGTTTCCTTTTGACGGTTTTGAAATGATAGCCGGGATGGATTGGTTGGGAAAGTATAAAGCTAAGATAGACTATCATCAAAAGAAAGTGTCTTTGAGATGTCCTAAGGGTGTTAGTGTGTCTTATCGTGGGTTTGTGGTCAAACCCAAAGTTAAGTTGATTGCAGCTGTTACCTTGAAGTCTTATCTGAGGAAGGGATGCCCTTTGATCTTGTGCCATGTGAGAGATGACCGGATAGAGAGTCCGACACTTGATCAGATACCAGTGGTGGGTGAGTTTGCAGATGTCTTTCCAGAGGAGATTCCGGGGTTGCCACCGAAGAGGGAGATAGATTTCACAGTTGAGTTGAAACCGGGGACGGGGCCAATCTCTAAGGCGACGTACCGGATGGGTCCTAAGGAGATGAAGGAGCTCAGGAAGCATTTAGATGATCCGATAGAGAAGGGATACATTAGACCTAGTGTATCGCCGTGGGGAGCACCAGTTATTTTTGTGAAGAAGAAAGATGGGAGTTTGAGGTTGTGCATAGACTACAGGGAGCTGAACCGAGTGACGGTGAAGAACAAGTATCCTTTGCCAAGGATAGATGACCTGTTTGATCAATTGAGTGGTGCATCAGTCTTTTCCAAGATTGATTTAAGGTCGGGGTACCATCGGGTGAAGATTAGAGAGGTGGACATACCAAAGACAGCTTTCACGTCGAGGTATGGTCATTATAAGTATGTGGTGATGCCGTTTGGGTTATCTAATGCACCGGCTGTGTTTATGGATTTGATGAACAGAATCTTCAGACAGTTTTTGGACAAGTTTGTGGTGGCGTTTATCGATGACATCTTAGTCTACTCCAAGACTAAGGAGGAGCATGAGGAGCATTTGAGGATTGTGTTACAGACTTTGAGGGAGCATGAGTTATATGCTAAGCTGTCCAAGTGTGAGTTCTGGTTAGAGAAAATTGCTTTTCTGGGGCATGTGATCTCTAAGGATGGGGTAGCTGTGGATCCGGCAAAGATTGAGGCAGTGACAAAGTGGGAAGCACCAAAGAACGTTGCTGAGATCTGGAGTTTCTTGGGTTTAGCTTGATACTACAGACGGTTCGTGAAAGATTTCTCCAAGATTGCCAGACCTATGACAGCGTTGATGAGGAAAGAGAACATGTTTCGTTGGGATGAGAGTTATGAGACGGTGTTCCAAACATTAAAGGAGTGTTTGAACACAGCTCCTATCTTAGCATTTCCTGAAGGGATCGAGAACTTTGAGGTTTATACAGATGCCTCAAAGAACGGGTTGGGATGTGTGTTGATGCAGAACGATAAGGAGATTGCCTATGCTTCTAGGCAATTGAAGCCGTATGAGGAGAACTATCCGACACATGATCTAGAGTTGGGTGCAGTGGTATTTGCTCTCAAGATATGGAGACATTACCTTTATGGGGCGACCTTTAAGGTATTTTCGGATCACAAGAGTCTCAAGTACATCTTCACTCAAAAGGAGTTGAACATGAGACAGAGGAGGTGGATGGAGCTGATTGGCGATTATGACATGGATATTATCTACCATGAAGGGAAAGCCAATGTTGTTGCAGATGCTTTGAGTAGGAAGAGTGTACATTCATTGTGTACAACTCTATCTTTGATGAGATTGAGAGATGAGGTGGGGAGGTTTGGGATACATATGATGCAGATAGGGGATGCCATGAGAGATTTGACAGTGCAGCCTGATCTTTATGATGATATTCGAGGTAAACAGGCGTTGGATCCTAAGATGGTTGAGTGGAGAGCTGAAGTAGAGAAAGGGACAGTGTCTCGATTCTCTATTCATACAAATGGTAGTTTGAGGTTTGATGGTAGGTGGTGTGTCCCTAATGATGAGGAGCTGAAAAAGACAATCATTACAGATGCACATTGTACACCGTATTCAGTACATCCAGGTGGTGACAAGCTGTACAAGGATTTAAAGAACACGTTTTGGTGGCCTGGGATGAAGAAAGAAACAGCTGAGTTTGTGGCCCGTTGTTTGACATGCCAGAGAGTTAAAGGGGAACAACGACGACCACAAGGTAAGATTCAGTCTTTAGAGGTACCTGAGTGGAAGTGGGAATCCATTTCTATGGATTTTATCGTGGATTTGCCAAAGAGTCCACAGGGTAACAACATGATATGGGTAATAGTGGATCGACTGACCAAGTCAGCTTACTTTGTGCCAATGAAAGATACATGGACTAAAGCACAATTAGCTATGGCTTATCGGAAGAATGTGCTAAAGTTACATGGAGTCCCTAAGGACATAGTATCCGACAGAGATGCGAGATTTATCTCAAGGTTTTGGAAAGAGTTGTAGGAATCTTTGGGAACAACTTTAAAGATGAGTACGACATTTCATCCTGCGACAGACGGTCAGACTGAGAGAACGATCAAGACTCTTGAGGATATTTTACGAGCTTGTGTGATGGACTTTGGTGGTAGCTGGTGAAGGGAAATATCCGTAAAATTCCCTTAAATTTTAGGACTATAACGTAGATTTAGCATGTGATTATTGTCATAAAACTAAAATACAAGAGAAACGATAAAGGTAAAGAATCAACCTCGGGTCCTAGTGCAATTCGGCAAAATGAACAGAAATCAACGTAGATTTCCTCCTAATTGTTGCACCCAAGACCGTCTGAGACTATGCCCTTGTGCTAGAATGTATTCTCTAATTGCCTTGCAATATTGAGAGAATTGTTGTGTGAGTTTTGCTAGATGTGAGATCTAGGTTTTTCAGAGAGAAAATGCTCCTCAAAACCCTAATATTTTTGCAAGAATGAATGATTAGGTTACAAAAGAGAGAGAGCCTCTCTTTTGTTTGCTCTTGCTCGGCCAGCCGTGAGCCCTCATGGGGAAGTGGGCTTCCACTTCCTCTTAATTTTAACTCGTGGTCCGGCTCGAAAATGCTAAATGTATATGACGGGTTTTATTATAAATCGTCATCGGTTATCGGTTATTAATATATCGACTAATAACACGGATTAGTTGAAATATTAATACATGTCCGACAAAGACAATATTGTATAATTAATTCAATATACATCAATTAAATATAATCGTTTATATTTAATTTACGAATTAACCGCTTAATTCGTCTTAGCCATTTTTATTTAATCCGTATTAAATAAAATATCTCAACATCGCGTTTGACTAATTATTAGTCAATGACTCCGACTAACTGCTTAGTCAACTTTGGCATCAACATGACTGTATTTTCATACCGTCACATCTCTCAAACGTATCCTATAGGTGTGACTTTTAGGGACCAGTTGATCACCGCCATCAGTATGACAATAACGTCAAACTTATCTAGCAAGCCAACCGTTATTGATAAACGTGGACCAACTGATAATAATACAAAAGTATACCCTTTGATCCTTTTAGAGATTTATATGTCCTTGCACTAACTGTAGAGGACACCAGCCCCAACAAGCTCCCACTTGTCCGTACAAGTGTACGTGCAATGACGTTATCCGCACTAACTGGAGGACACCACCTCCAACAAACTCCCACCTGTCCGTACAAGTGTATGTGCGATAACCGATTCTCATATTCATTTAAAAATTTCTCCCACTCAATGTAAAACAATTTGCAGATCCGGATCCGCAAAGGTCGTATTTTACAATCGATCTGTATCAAAAGTGGTTTCCCCGACTAGAGAGTAACTTAACTGATAAAACGAATTCGTATTCGAGCATGGCCATGCATTTCGATTCTGACTCCTCGAGTGGCCCTGAGAAATATCGAGTACCTGATAAAGGCTGAATATTTCCTTCAACTCGACTCCTTCCGATCTAAGCACATCATGAAATGACCCAGAAAAAATCTACTTGGCCCCCTGTTACGGATGACCGTGAGAAAGAAACCAAAGTCACCCAAAATCTGCCTTAGTCTCAAGAGACAGTCGATAGTCAAAAGAATCGACTCTTAGGATCACCATGGAGGTCCTATCCACGACCGGTCACCGAATGTTATAAAACATTTAGGACTCCATGTCGATGTCACAATTGTGTCCTACGAGATATCCGTATAAATCACCTCTGTGATTGGTCAGTCAACCTTTTGACTTATGGCTCGTTGAACCCACCATCAACCAACGTCACAAAATAATTACCTTGAGTTATCAGCTCACGTGGGCAATTAAGGACCAAAAATATAATGTTTGTTCAGTTCACTTTGTGGTGTTCAAAATTGTCGTACAAAACCACATGAAAAACAAAATATATAAATATCAAAACGATGATGTCGTATAGAGTACATAAGAGAATGAATCTAATCTATAAAAGAGTACTACAACTTAGGAACACGTTTAATTCCCATGAATTAACATGCCCTTCATACTTATCTTGTCGTAATGGTTTAGTGAGAGGATCTGCTATGTTATCATCTGTAGCAATCTTTTCTATCACTACTTCCTTTTGCTCCACGTAATCTCGGATTAGATGAGCTTTCCGTTGTACATGTCTAGACTTGTTGCTAGACTTTGGCTCCTTAGCTTGGAAGATGGCACCTCTATTGTCGCAATAGATGGTGATCGGGTCATTCGAACTAGGCACTACAGATAGTCCTTGTAAGAATTGACGCATCCATATCGCTTCCTTTGCAGCCTTCGGACGCGGCATAGTACTCGGACTCGGTCGTAGAATCTGTTTGTAACACTTTGTTTGGAACTCTTCCACCGATGATGCAGCGCCATTAAGAGTAAAAACGAATCCAGGCCGAGATTTTGAGTCATCTCGATCCGTTTGGAAGCTAGCATCTCACAGAATCCGGTTGCGCATAGCTTTTGATTGCCTCCATAAGTCAATGCCCAATATTTAGTCCTCCGTAGGTACTTAAGAATGTTCTTGACAGCCATCCAATGTGATTCACCTGGATGCTGTTGGAATCGACTTGTCATACTCAATGCATATGCCACGTCCGGACGTGTGCATATCATGGCATACATGATTGATCCTATAGCCGAGGCATAAGGAATCCGTGTCATGCGCTCTTTCTCTTTCGGTGTCTCTGGTGCCTGAGACTTGCTCAAATGCACCCCTGGAGCCATAGGAAGAAACCCCTTTTTGGAGTTAGTCATGCTGAATCTCTCTAGGATCTTGTCTATGTAAGACTCCTGACTGAGAGATAACATCCGACGTGATCTATCTCGATAGATACGGATGCCCAAAATTCTTTGTGCCTCACCCAGATCTTTCATCTGGAAATGGTTTTTCAACCATACTTTCACCGAAGTTAAGAGAGGTATGTCATTCCCAATCAGGAGTATGTCATCGACATACAATATTAGGAAGACAATCTTGCTCCCACTCGACTTGATATATAGACATGGTTCCTCGACCGATCGAGTAAATCCATTTTCTTTTATCACTTGGTCGAAGCGATGATTCCAACTCCGAGATGCTTGCTTAAGTCCATAAATGGAACGCTTAAGCTTGCACACTTTCTTAGGATGTATAGGATCGATGAAACCTTCGGGTTGTACCATGTACAACTCTTCCTCCAAAAAACCGTTTAAGAAGGCGGTTTTCACATCCATCTGCCAAATTTCATAGTCATGAAAAGCGGTTATCGCTAAGATAATCCGAATGGAACGCAGCATGACTACGGGTGCAAAAATTTCATCGTAGTGCAAACCTGGCACTTGGGTGAAACCTTTAGCAACTAGTCGTGCTTTATAGATATCTTGTTGACCTTCCACAGAATGCTTTATCTTGTAAAGCCATTTGCATTGAAGGGGACGAACCTTAGCAGGTAAGTCAACAAGATCCCATACGTTGTTCTCATACATAGAGTCCATCTCGGATTGCATGGCCTCAAGCCATAGCTTTGAGTCAGAACTAGTCATGGCACCTTTATAGGTTGCGGGTTCACTACTCGTTAAGAGTAGAATGTCATCTATGTCATGTTCCTCGACGATACCAATGTATCTGTCCGGAGGAATAGAGACTCTTCCCGACCTCCTAGGTTCCTCAGGAATATTCACCGCAGCCGGGATTGAAGGAATTGGTTCCTCCAATGGTTGCTCGGTATTTGGTTCTGGAACCTCCGACAGCTCGAAGGTTCTATCACTCTTTGCATTCTCGAGAAATTCCTTCTCTAAGAATGTCGCACTAGCCGCAACAAATACCTGTTGTTCGGTTGGCGAATAGAAGCAATGACCAAGTGTTCCTTTAGGATAACCTATAAAGTATGTCTTGACCGATCGCGGGCCGAGCTTATCCTCGTGTCTCCACTTGACATAAGCCTCGCAGCCCCAAACCCGTATAAAGGACAAGTTAGGGACCGTTCCCTTCCATAATTCATATGGAGTCTTGTCAACAGCTTTAGACGGACTTCGGTTAAGTATTAGAGCAAATGATGAAGAGCATAACCCCACAATGAGTCATGCAACACGGTGTGACTCATCATGGATCGAACCATATCAAGTAGTGTTCGATCTCTCCGTTCGGACACACCATTCAACTGAGGTGTTCCAGGTGGAGTTAACTGTAGGGCAATCCCACAGTCCTTAAGATGTTGATCAAACTCGTGAGAAAGATACTCGCCACCACGGTCTGAGCGCAGTGTTTTAATCTTTCTACCCAGAGGTTACATGTACCCGATTCTCGGTATTCCTTGAATTTCTCAAAGGATTCACTTTTGTGCTTCATTAAGTAGACATAGCCATATCTACTTAAATCGTCCGTGAAAGTGATGAAATACCTATAGCCTTCTCGTGCGGTGATTGACATAGGCCCACACACATCCGTATGTATGAGTCCTAATAGGTCAGCAGCGCGCATTCCAACACCTTTGAAGGAAATTCGAGTCATCTTACTGATGAGACATGATTCACACGTGCCAAATGATTGAAAATCAAAGGCCGAGATAGCTCCATTCTTTATGAGCTGTTTTACGCGTTTCTCATTAATGTGTCCCATACGCCAGTGCCATAGGTATGTTTGATCTTTGTCACCGACCTTTAACTTCTTATTCATTACGTGTAATATTTCGGTGGTCTGATCTAAAACATAAATTTCGTTCATGGAGACTGCCTTGCCATAAATCATATCGTGTAATGAGAAAATGCAAGTATTATTCTCTATTACAAATGAAAAACCAAGTTTGTCAAGTGCAGAAACTGAAATAATGTTTTTTGAAAGACTGGGTACATAATAGTAGTTATATAAAAATAACTCAAATCCGCTAGGAAGCTGGATCACATATGTTCCCCTTGAGACGGCGGCCACTCGTGCTCCATTCCCGACACGCAGTCCACCTCACCCTTTACGAGGGGTTCGATGTTTCGGAGCCCCTGCACATGATTACACAGATGAGAACCACAACCAGTATCTAGTACCCAAGTTCCGTAACTTGCGTGGTTAATCTCAATCATATGAATAAAAGAAGAAGAAGAAGAAGACATACATACCAACGGTTTAACGCGACCGCTTTTATGTCCTCATGGTAAACAGGACATGTACGCCTCCAAAGGCCCGGTCTTGTGGCAGTGATGGCATTCCATGTTTTCGGTCTTGCTCTTTGTCGCGCCTGATGAGTTACTTGCCTCACCAGGCCCACTCTTACCTGATCCCGACTTCTTAAACTTCGGTTTACCTACCGCTAGGTCTGCTTGAGCTTTGCCCTTACCCTTGCCCTTGTTTGACACAACGAGAACATCCTGTTTCAAGCTCCCACTGAACTTCACGCCCTTCTCGGTCTGTACGAGAAGGGAGTGTAGTTCATGAGGACTTTTCTTCAAATCATTCATATAGTAATTTGCTCTAAAGAGCGCAAAACCATCGTGGAGTGAATGAAGCATGCGGTCAATCACAATGTTCTCGTTGATTTTACAATCAAGCGCCTCCAGTCTCTCGACATTCTCAATCATGCTGAGAATGCGTGGGCTAACCGTTGGCCCTTTCGAGTCTCGCATCAAAGAAGCGAGTGGTATGCTCATAGGTCACGATTCTCGGTGCTTTCGAGAATTCCTTAGTGAGCGTGGTGAAAATCTTGTTTGCACCTTGGGCTATGAAGCGTTTCTGCAAATTGGATTCCATTGCAAAAATGAGTACGTTTTTAATCGCACCTGCTTCCATGACGAAGTCGCTATACTGTGAGACCTCGTTAACTCGAGCCGTGGGGCCTGGGCTGGCGGGAGGGGCTCGATCGATACTTGAGCTTCCCGTCGGCCAGGTGGCGGCATTCCGTAATGCCGCCTCCCATTCCGCGAAGTTTGATCCATCATTCTTCGATCTAGTAGACCGATTCATCCGATTCATAAAGATCCGCCGGACTCACGGTCCAATGTGGCACTTGGCATTGGGTCATCGAGGATGCCACCATTATGTTATTAGCGGTTTAAAAATCGTGATCTACGCTGAAAAGAAAGAAAAACAAAAACGAAATAAGCAACTCATCGAGGTGATTTAAGTCTATTTAAAATTCATTTTAATCGTGTAGACTCATTGCACTTGCATAATTGATCTCCCTCAAGAATAATACAAGTGATCCCAAGACTCAATTTCCGTAAATTGATAAGCCAACTGTTTAGCTAGTTCTTCCGTAAGAACTCTTGGTCGATAGATTTCCGTAAATCCTATCTATAGTCCACCATAATCACAGGATCGTACGAATGACCATAGTGTTGAGATAAAATAAGTCAATCAGTTCCAACTTACCCGACGTAGAAGGGGTCATATTATGCCTACCGACGAAGAAGGGATTCATTGGAGTTTGACCTATAAAGACTATTCTCAATTTTTGTTTATACGAGGAAGATCCCATCAACTTAGTTTTAATTCATTTTAAGTGAACGAATAACTAGCATTACGTGAATGAATTAACTTAGGTGATGGCTTAAAGAAAACATGTGATATCTGTATATCAAAGAAAACTAACGCGTGACCTCTATATGAGTCAGTTTTCATGCAATTATTAGGTGGTTTGGTTTTAGGCGGAAAATGATGCAATCTATCGTTACGATAAAATAAATAAAAGAATGAAAAAACGTAAATAAAAATTCCTAGTGTGGCCTATCCTAGTAAAAAGAACATAATACAACTTTGGAATCCACCGTTGGACCCGAGAAGATTGTCTTGATGTTCCATCTTAGTCCATGCAGCGGGAGTGAGCATCCGGTCTCCATCTTTGGTCTTCTCAAAATTACAATTAAAATTTACAAAATATAAACCTATTTACATTCTAAATAAAAACTGTAATTACAAAAAAAACCAAAACGGAGATACAAGATCTCAAAATACAACCAAGACCGTGTTCCATCATTACGGTAACACGTTCTACTAAGGCCACACTAAGTTACAACTGTTTGTAAAAATTAAATACGTAATTAAAAGCATTCAAGGCATTCAACAAAAACGATAAATAAAATGCATCAACTAAAACAAATTTATTCGTGACATAATTCCGTAATTATGTTAAATTTATCCAAACCACCTTTTAACAATTAAAATTATGTGACAAAACCGGTTCTATCAACATAATTTTAATCCATGATAATCGATTACTTTAAATTGCTTTAAAATAAACTAAATGGTACGTGTGTGAACCGTTTCACAGTCAAGCGAGCGTACAATATCCGTATAAAGTACAGTTTATGGCCAAAAGAAAATTTAAACAACAAAAATTAAATTTTCAAATACGCGCCAAAACAAAAAGGGCTCGATCGATGAAATCGCAAGTCGATCGAGAGGATTGCCAAAGAGAAAGTGCTCGATCGACTGAACTCGAGGTCGATCGAGGACTTATATCAGCAAGACTGTTCGATCGAGTACAAGGAGGTCTCGATCGAGCAGTTAGGGTTTTAAAAGTGGTCGATCGAGTACTGCAAGGACTCGATCGAGTAACAATAAGACAGAAAACCTCTCGATCGAGTTGAAACATGCTCGATCGAGAACAAAACATACCTGAAAACTTAAAACCCTCGTGAAAACATTTGACAAAGCAAAATCAATGGCAATTTTGATCTAATTCGTATAAAATCAAATCAACAATTGAAAATACATGAACATATTGTTATGATTATCGTTTAAAATAACAATATGCAAAAACCAAATCGAAAACAAACACAAAACAGCCGTGTAACACATGAGGCCGCACGGTTTTCGAGACAAAAACAAGCGTTTCAAGTCGTTTTATTGAAAATCACATTGAAAAATATACGTGGCCTGGCTCTGATACCACTTGAAGGGAAATATCCGTAAAATTCCCTTAAATTTTAGGACTATAACGTAGATTTAGCATGTGATTATTGTCATAAAACTAAAATACAAGAGAAACGATAAAGGTAAAGAATCAACCTCGGGTCCTAGTGCAATTCGGCAAAATGAACAGAAATCAACGTAGATTTCCTCCTAATTGTTGCACCCAAGACCGTCTGAGACTATGCCCTTGTGCTAGAATGTATTCTCTAATTGCCTAGCAATATTGAGAGAATTGTTGTGTGAGTTTTGCTAGATGTGAGATCTAGGTTTTTCAGAGAGAAAATGCTCCTCAAAACCCTAATATTTTTGCAAGAATGAATGATTAGGTTACAAAAGAGAGAGAGCCTCTCTTTTGTTTGCTCTTGCTCGGCCAGCCGTGAGCCCTCATGGGGAAGTGGGCTTCCACTTCCTCTTAATTTTAACTCGTGGTCCGGCTCGAAAATGCTAAATGTATATGACGGGTTTTATTATAAATCGTCATCGGTTATCGGTTATTAATATATCGACTAATAACACGGATTAGTTGAAATATTAATACATGTCCGACAAAGACAATATTGTATAATTAATTCAATATACATCAATTAAATATAATCGTTTATATTTAATTTACGAATTAACCGCTTAATTCGTCTTAGCCATTTTTATTTAATCCGTATTAAATAAAATATCTCAACATCGCGTTTGACTAATTATTAGTCAATGACTCCGACTAACTGCTTAGTCAACTTTGGCATCAACATGACTGTATTTTCATACCGTCACATCTCTCAAACGTATCCTATAGGTGTGACTTTTAGGGACCAGTTGATCACCGCCATCAGTATGACAATAACGTCAAACTTATCTAGCAAGCCAACCGTTATTGATAAACGTGGACCAACTGATAATAATACAAAAGTATACCCTTTGATCCTTTTAGAGATTTATATGTCCTTGCACTAACTGTAGAGGACACCAGCCCCAACAGCTGGGAACTGAGGTTGGATTTGATAGAGTTTTCTTACAACAACAGCTATCACACTAGTATTGGTATGACACCGTTCGAGGCTTTATATGGGAGGAGATGTAGGAGTTCGATTTGTTGGGACGACAGTGCTGAGGCTTTATCGTCTGGCTTTACCAGCTGCGTTAGAGAGAGTGCATAATGTGTTTCATGAATCTCAGCTGCGGAAGTATGTGAGTGACCCGTCACATGTGTTAGACGCAGAGAGCTTAGAGCTAGATGAGTCATTGTCATATCTTGAGGTACCTAAGCAGATTCTTGACCGGAAGGTTAGGAAAACTAGGAGTGGTGAGACAGTTTTGCTTAAGATCCTTTGGTCTAACCACGAGTCCGAGGAGGCTACATGGGAGGCTGAGGAGGCCATAAGAGAGCGTTACCCTTTCCTTTTTGATCAGGTATGTATGATTACGGGGACGTAACCTTGTCTCTTTTAAGGGGGTAGGAGATGATCGCGAAGAGTTTTTAAGAGCTTTTATACCTTTTTCATGTTGTGTCGGTATATTTGTTGTGGTCGAGTCGGGTTGAGTTTGGGTTAGTAACATGTTTTATGTTGAGTTTTGTTTCGGTTGTTGATTCGGGAGTGTTGTAGTGTGTGTCTTTGTTTTGTTGTGGTTTGAATTTCGGGGACGAAGTTCTTTTTAAGGAGGGAAGACTGTAATACTACGGTTTAATGAGTCTCTGGGTACTCTATCGAGTGGGCCTTACTCTGTCGAGTAAGGGTGTGTTGCGTTTTAAAAATAGTTTCTGACCTGTTGGGTACTCGATCGAGTAACCTGGATACTCGAATCGAGTAAGAGGCACTCGATCGAGTATGTCAGCTACTCGATCGAGTAGCCGGTTTACGGGGGGATGATTTGTCGGGTTTTGTTAATAATGTGATTTAGTATATAATTACTCCCGTCACTTTCTTTAAACACTTTTACAAACCTAATTGCTTTCAAAAGAGAAAACAAACTACGTTCTTCGCATCAATCGCATTGTTGGCAAATCCCGGAGCTTGGAAGGTCGGAATTCGTGTTTCTTTATACCTTCGTAATCCTTGCGTCGAGGGTAAGATCTACATACTGTTTTTATAGTATTTCGTTAAAGTTAGTTAAACCCTAATTTGGGGATTTGGGGGTTTTGTTGTGTTTATTGATTGGTAGTGATTATATGATTGTATGTTAGGAGGAGGATTCGTAGAAGAAGCCTTTTGATATCAGCGGTTGAGATCGTCTGACTGTGTTGCTTTCCAGGTAGGGTTTCTCTACTTAGTATTAGTCCCATAATGTGTTGTTGGTGTTTTGTGGTTGTTGAATATTATCATACTCGTATTGTAACGATTGTTTGATTTGGTTGTTGTTAGTAGTTGTGATTGATTGTATCTGTCTGTGTTCTTCGGGGCGCGTCCCTGGCTGAGTGGAGTCACTTGCGGGAGTGGCTTCACACCCATTATTCGCCTTCTGTGGAACCCGCCACAGAAGGGATGTGCACATTAAGGAATTTGGGTTTATCGCTCGACGGAGATGAGCTGGGATTTGGTGGGTATGGCTGCGGTCCCCACTGGCGGCGTGGAGTGACCTGTTGCGATGGGCACTCTGGAAGGGCTACACACTTTAGTGTGTAGTCAGTATTGTGGAGTTGGGAATGGAGTTCGGAGGATATCTGTGATGATTGAGCTGTTTGTTTACTGTATTGTTGGTCTATATAAATTGTGTGATTAGTATTGACCCCGTTTATTGTTTTAAAAACTGTGGTGATCCATTCGGGAATGGTGAGCAGTTGTTGAGCAGGTATGAGTCGAGTCACATGGGATAGCTGGGATGTGCCACCGTCTGATGATAGAGTCTTCCGCTGTAGCATGATAGTTTCTTAAACATTTCATTTAGTTGAGTAGATAGTTGGTTTTGAGAACATGTAACCGTATTTTGGTATTTGGTTTTGGATTGTATTCTATTCACTAAAGTTATACTATTTAAATGTTGTTTCGTTATTGTCTTATGATTATCATTGCCTCGGGCAACCGAGATGGTAGCATTTTTATACCTGAGTGGTCCTGGTAAGGCACTTGGAGTATTGGGGTGTTACAAAAGGGGTGTCTCATGTTTGTTGAAAATGTTTGTGAAATCGTTTGTAAAAGGGTGTTAAAACCCGCTTTTGTTGAAAAGGTCGTTAAGACTGTTTTTGTGCTAATATGAAGAACGTGACTCGGGATA